>NC_066286.1:5462045-5765075 GCF_905404315.1 Leptidea sinapis | reverse complement strand
AAAAAGTGTTTTACTCATCATATATTTCATAAAAAAGGAAACTGTATAAATATAATTAGTTATCGTATGTAAGTTGCATTACCCTTTAAATATTGAATTCTTTGTTTCTGTAAGAATACTTCGTGAACATGATAGTCATGATTACTGTCCTTTATTAACTATAACAGGTCGACTCTTTCAAGAGTTGATGCATGGACCATCCATCGTTCTTGTCGCACATATTTGGGAAGGACAAGACACCGCCGCACTCAGAAAAAAAAAGAATAACAAATTCATCAAATGATAGCCTCATTAACACAAAATCTAATTACAATAAACCAACCATATAATTATGAAACAGCAAATGATATGTAGAAAAAGCTGGCTGTTGAGTTGTTATTGAACACAGAGCTAAGGTAAAATATAATTTTATTTATAAACGCCTACTTCATCAATGAATAGTAGATAACAGTTAACCGGATCGGGAAATAAAAATCTTTACCCAGAAATAGTTTGCAAGAAATAAAAGACAAAACCATGAGTTAAAAGAAATAAAAAAAATGGGAAAAACAGTTCAAAAGATGCTTAACAATTAATCTCCAAACAATAGGGCTACTAATTACGCCAGAAAGAAGGCTAAGCAAGTGAATAACCCTGTTACTCACTGTATCCAAGCGATCATCATTTTTGTCTAAATTAATAGACCGAGGAACATAAAATTAAGTTCTAATAACTGAAGTGATTGGCCAAGTCTAAACGCGGGGTCTTGACAGTGATTTAGTGTACAAGGGTACGCACAAAAGTTTGTCAGTCACCTGAGACTGGCTAAAGTCAAAGTCAAATATTTTTAATCTATTAGGTTTATAATAAGACTTTTGAATCATCGCATAGATCTTTTTACACTACCATCTATTTGTAAAACTGCTTTTGTTGAGAAGAATTGTCAAGTAGCTCAATACTTGCTCTTTGAATATCATAACATATAATACAAATAGCTGTAAGTAATATAATCTTATAATTAATAATGACAACATTTATATAAACGCCAAAACAATTAGAATAGACTTATAAAATGCTATATTTTAACAATAACTTAATAATATAACACGGAAAAACGGTTATTAATGGTATGATCATTCGCCTGATGAAACAGATCTATTGCATGTCTATTTATTGACTGTGCATTATTTGTTTGTCACAAATTCGCTCAATATGACTTAATTCTATTTAAGCCCAATGTGTTTTGGAAAGTTTTTTGACTATACTGAGTAGTAAAAATGACACTATATAATATTATTCCTTGGACCATGTTTTTAAAGTATGGTATCAGACGCTTCTTAAAGCTATATTTATGTGCATATGATGGAACAGCAAGAATGACGCCATGTTCAAAATATCTATTTCTTCAAAGTGTTGTCTTAATAATTTCCTGTACGACATGTCGTACTATTGAACTGTACAATATCAGCTGCCCTTTCCCAATGCATGATACCACATTATATTGTGGAAATAACATATAAACGAGATACGCTGTATCTATGTTGTCAGATAACGGCTTTTCATGACTTTAAAAGCCGAACCCAATCTGTTAGCTGTCTGATTTGGTTACATGTAATTTCAAAATTGCGTGTAATCTACAATGATAATTTCTCACGTCATAATAGAACACTTTTTAAATAGGTAGTTGTAGTAGAAATACGCTCAATCATTTATAAAAACGACGAATAGAAAAGGACCTAAATTGAACCCTGAGGAACACCCATTCGCATAGCTGCTCCAGTGATTGAAAGCTTTATCTTGATTACCATCGAGTTCGAGTATTTTCAAAGGATCACATGATCAACACAGTCAAAAGCCTTTGATAAATCACAAAATACTTCACTTGCATTTATAGATTCCTTCCAGGCGGAATATCTGCAATATTTTAAAAACTTTATTTTTATTTATTTAGGACATTAGCAACGAGGCATAGTATACAGTATAGAACCAAAACATAGTACCGATGTATCATATAATTTATCTTCTCGTGCATTCATTCATTTGTGGAATTAAATTTTGATTATATGGTATCATTTTGATTATATGGTATCATTACTTGTTGCAGTTTTATTGCAAGATTCGTGCAGGTGCAGTGCAGTAACAATGCAGTGAAATTTTGTAGAATATGTAAACTAGCAATGCTCTAAGACTGCAAGACTTCAATGACAAGTGGAACAGTGCAATTGCAGTATTAAACTTGGAATTTAAATATCTGAAATTAAAAGAGAACTAGTCCAATGAGTTTCTTATGAGTTACATAATGTTAAAACTACTTTTTATGTTTAATTTAGTTTGTGTTATATCCATCAAATTATCATTTACCAAAGACTAGTCGATTTCTCAAATATAATGTGTACTTACTACAGTTAACTACAGTAAAAAGAAAGCTGATAAATGTTCTGATTTAGCTCATTTCAATATATAATACCTACAACTAATTTTTAACACGTTTTTATTAGATGTATACTAGGTACGTAACTATGTAACGGAATCTTTCAACGTGATTTTCGCACACTTTTAAACGTCCAATTCAATTGAAATTTCGCACAATTATCAAGGACCGGTGACAATACAACAATTTCATAAAAACACGCATTTTAACACGCTTTTATAAGCTTGGCATATATGTTTCTATGTAACGGAATATTCGGATGTGATTTTAGCACACTTTAATACGTTGAATTGAATTGAAACTTTACAAACTTATCAAGAACCGATGACAATATAATTTGATAAATTTGTCTGATTATACTGATGAGAATCTTCAGAGTTAACGATTCTTGCCATATATGAAACGACGGCAGTGTTTTGTGCAACATAACGCGTGTACATACGCGTCTGCTGCCTTCGATGGATATTATGATTGCCGTTTCTCAGGCTCCTTTTTCGGAATCCAGTCCTAATTTTCCTTTAAAGTCCCGTATATAGGTACTCACAGAGCCTATCCTCGACAGTTGATACTGTAGATATTTCAAAGATCTGCCGTGGGCACAGGGTTGTACATTCTGCAAAGTTATTGAGATTTACCATAATATATAACTTTAGACATACATTGAGACATGCACATAATAAATAAGCATAGATAAATATTTAATATGTAAGCATAGGCTGGCAGTATCGACTGGGGTCTTAAATAGTTTGCAATACAAAAAAGTTATAGTGTAAAAGACAAAAAAATACGCTATTGCAGCTAACTGAACTAAAAAGTAGAAAATGATTTAATAATATAAGTTATAAAATTTGTGACTCTATTTCTTCAATAATGTCTGTTGCTTTATTGCAATAATTCTATTGACAGATATTGGTTAACGTAAACTCATTATATTATAATTACTTAAATAGCAACCCACGTTTTTAACAAATACAAGTTAGTTCTTAATTACTATTTTTTTTAGTTAATTTATTCGAAAATTATCTACTATTATGTTTTTTAACTACTATTTATTTGTTATGGCTTAGGATAAGAACTAGTTTTTGTCGTTCAATAAGTGATTTTAAATCCTATTTTGAATAAAAATATTTGAATTTGAAGTATAGAACTTACTTAAACTTTACTTAAGTTAAATTAAGCTGAGTGTGATAAGCCGCGAATTTGACTCTTGCTTTAGGGTGTCTATGCTTATGCTCAGCATAATTTCAGCTTTCGATTGACTATAAAAACGAAATCAAAGATTATGCTAAGCTTACACACAGCTAAACTTTACATAAGTAAAGTTTAAGAACGCTCTATAGACATTAGCCTTAGACACTAACTGTTATAATAATTATAGTTGTTACACTCAATAATCCAATTTAACATCCATTTCATGTTTGTAATAAGTAACCAGTTATGATTTGTGACTCAGGCATGTTTTTATCCCCAAGACCCTAGTTCTCACCCAAGAGAAATACACTTAACGCTGTAAGGCTGGGTTCACATACCTAATAGGTATAACAACCGACGGCATGCAATGAAACTAAAGAGAAATGAATGAATACCTATTATGTACAGCGACGTGACCGAAAGAGAAGGGAATGGTGACATGGCCGTATGTGAAAAACATTTTGAAATGTTAATAGTTTGGGCTTTGCTCCAAATCTAGCACAATGTAATATTTAAACATAGAAATATTATAGTCATGCCAAAACAAGCACAATGATTAAATTTCTGGTTATTATATTTTAGTGTACATTCATATATAGAGATATTAACAGATCATTTTATTAAATCATTCTTATCAAATGGACATAAGTAATATTTTAAATACTGAATGTGCGGTGTTTCCGTTCCTTAAAAAAGGAGAATTTATTATGTAGCACTTATCATATTTTTGAACAGTAAGGTAGGCTTGAGATAGTATCAAGATAGCGTTAAGAGTAAGTTAAGAGATTATAAAATAAACAATACAAATTAGAAGCACAGTTAATACTTAAGTAGGTACTTACTTCATGATAATCAATACTCATAATCGGATCATCACAGGCAATCCACAATCCGTTGCCGCTCCAAACTCCATCATCAGTATAATATAAAATGCACTACGGACGAACACCTTGCACTGCACACCACATTGTCCGACCATCACCATTACCAACGCCGGCAGATCACCGCCGGAGGCACACCCGAGACACGAGGTAATTAAAAAATTGAAATAAAACGATGCTTTAGGGATTTTTGTAAAAAGATAGTTATATTTTTGGCATTGGACTATGACACAATATAATACTATGATATGCTAAGTAAGCGCATTATAAAGACTTTTACATGCCGAATATTGTTAGTCAGACTATTCTCAGAGGACTCTTTATAATATTTATAATTTTAACAACGTAACTGTTACAAATGAGTAGAAATACGAATCTACTTTACCGCTTTCGGCTGTCCTATCCTATCTATCTCGTCATCGCCTATTCGAAAACATAGCTATATCTAAAGTTATTATTCGTAATATTTTTTTCTCACTTTCATTTTTTTAATCTATAGGTACATTTTTAATATAATACAATTTTTGAACATATATTTATCGATATGATATCTTATACAGAAATACGCAACGAATGAGCGACGGTACAATAGTTTACCGAGAAGCCTCGCGCAATGCAACTGCGAATAAACATAGGAGAGTTCGGGGACTCCGGGGCCCACCCGGTCGCCCGCCACGACACAGCATCAAGGTCACGGGGTCTATTTGGTATCAGGTCCGTCCGCGGACGCGGCACGTCACTTAACACTAACTAATTACAACAAAACATCACAGAGAGCGGCCGATGCCGGCGCCGCGCGGCTACATGTAGATGGGCAGCTGCTGCAGCGCGCGCTTGTCGAAGCGTTCGTAGTGTGCGGCCGGCGGCACGCACTCCAGCTCGGGCGGCAGGTACGGGTGAGGCCGCAGGCGGGCGCGGGCCTTGGCGGCCGGCGGGGCCGCGCCCGGCGCCGTCGCCACCGGCTCCAGGCGGTAGCGGCGCGCGTCCTGCGGCTGTGGAGGCGGCGCCACGGGCGCGGGGGCCGCGCGGCAACAGCGCCGCACCACGGGCCTGCCGCGCGCGCGGCCTTCCGCCGCACCCGGGGTGGCCGCCACGGCACCCTCGCCGCCGGTCCGCGGCAAGTTGTTTACGAACGGAACGCGCCGTAAGCTCTCGAGCCTGCGGAAGTGCGACGGGTGGATCATGAGCAGGGGCTCTATCTTGACGCCCTGCGGCGGCTTGGCACAATCGGGAAGCTCGTATTCGATACTGCAGTCTACGTGTAAAGGCACCGAGTAATCCTTGGGAGCGATCGAGGCGGGCCGGGCCTCCCGTCGGAAGCGCTCGGCGACGGCGAAGTCGGTATCGCCACGGGCGTAGCCCGTCATGGTTGCGGGCGCGGCCTCACGGCATGTGCGCCGCGGGGCGCGCGCCGATCAGCTGATTGTGAACACGAGGACGCGCGACGGTGCGCGCTGGTCGACAGCGAGCGCTAGACTAGACTGCGAGTGTGTGCCGCCGGCCCCCGCGCCTGCGCTGAGCTCGTCGTGGCTCCCTCTCTTCCCGCTTCGCCGAACGAGATGTCGTCTCGCTCGCGCCGCCTCCGCCCCCCGCCGAGGTCGCCGCTGTATCCGCCGGGACTAGTGTTGCATACTAGCATAGAATACTAGTAGTGACTTGATTTAATAATATTTTCGATCCGGACTGGCACGCTAGCTCGCCAACAGTGAGGCTGGCGGGGCGGGCGGCTAGGTACGTGTCGGCACGGTCGCGGGGCCGGGGCGCTGCGCAGCTCGCTGTGGGCGAGATCGTTGCTAGCGGCTAGAGTGTAGAGATGGCGGTCGATAAGTATGGCGGCCACTCGGCGGGGGAGGGGGGGCGGGGAGCGCTGTGACGCGAATGTCAAACAGCTGATCGCGGCACGTAGTCGGCGCCGCGTAGCACTCCACCAAACAAAGAAACAAAATGGTAGTCGTCTCATTGACCCACTTTAAACTAATGTTACATCCGAGGACCGCAGATATCGGGCGCCCGCACGCTGTGCCCGCTCTGACTGGTGACTGGTGAGTGCTCATCATTGCAGCCGGTCGCAGTAGACACTAGACAGTAGGTAGTGACTTGTGTCCCCTGGCGTAGAGCTTAGCTCGCGCAGACTGAAGAGAACATGGGTTCGTCTACACATAATGCTTAGGTACTGTTTGATTATACTGTATAATCAGCCGAGGTGTAAAGGTGAAGTTAGGAAACAATAGCATTTTACACAATAACCCTTCTACATAAACATTTGTAAGTCAATACAACAGTAGTACCTACATAAATACATACATAATGTGTATGCATACATTAAAGGCAAAACAATACAAGGATTCTATTATCACCGTGAGTTCATACCTAGGCCATGAATAGGAAATACGAATCACTGAATATAATATTATTATCTCAACCATACGATACGTCACTTGCAAGTTTGATGTCGGAACTCGTAACAACGAACCGTCGCCCAGGCGGGGCGCGGGCGGTTCCAAACATTGATAATTTATACGTCTGTTAGACAACCGATAAAAACAGGCCAGGAATATTAGTTTAGTGTGCGTGCATAGCTCAATATAGAAGTTAGTTCTAAAGTCAATGTTTTTCTAAGTCTGTTGTCACACAGCTGTCATACATAGTCTATCATCGTATAAATGGTCTAAGGTTCCAAAATTTAAAAAAACAGTTACTGAAATGAAGTCACCGGACATAATATCCTCATTTACGAAGCCCAATTATATGCTAAATATAAAATAATAATATTAAGACCGAAGATAACTTTTAGCCTCGATAGCACGCTGCACAAATACATAAGTATTTAAAGTTTCAAATTTAAAAACTATTGTTATTAACGTAAATACGTTAATAAGTATTTATTAATGGACTAAACGTAGGACAGTTTGTTCAAACTGTGACATTTATTGTTACTTAGAAAAATTTTACTCTTGTCATAACTACTAAACGTATAGCCTTATCCGAATAATTTATACATATAAACGTTCCTCTTAAATCACTTTAAACTGCAAACTAACTGAAAACTGCATTAAAATCCCCAAAATAACTGCAATAAATGAACAGTTTAAAAAAAACTAAAAACCGACTTCAAAAACTCAAAAGTATAAAATAACTTAATAGAAATTTAATTTAATACACCTCTGATGCGAATCTTATACCTTTAATATTAATAAAATACTATTATTTATAATAATAATATAAAATGAAACTGTATGAAAAGTCCTAAAAAAGCAGTACACAAAATATAATAACATCATCCGCATGAACTATTAAAATATTCATATAATTAAAACTGCTGGGCCAAACTATGTCAAATTTTTATGGGACCAAATGGCAAACATTCTGAATCTAACTAAAGAAGAATCACGAAAATCGGATCACAAATCTCAGAGTAATCGGTGTACATACATTAAAAAAATACCGATCGAATTGAGAGCCTCCTCCTTTTCGAAGTCGGTTAAAAAGATCTGAGCAAACAAACAGCGGAAGTGACTTCATTTTATGCTATGTTAAGATATGTAGGTAGAATAAGATAATATAATAGTATTTTGATTCTAGAAAAAGTACTGCGTAGCAAAGATATTTAAAATAATGTACCTCGATCATCCCGCAACAGACAGCATAAATATTTCGTCGTTTCAATACGTCTATGTCCGCACTCAGATATGGCGACATATTTATTTTGTTATAATTAAATCAAATAAAATGTTATAATTTATGATTTCTTAACTGTGGTATGTAATTCTAAGATTTTTTTTTACTTTCGTATTTAGTCCTTCCCATAACACAAGACGGCATTTTAATGTTGTACCTATATCAAATTGTAAGCAATTCTGTCAACAACAAACGCGTGCGTACCGTTTTCGTATCGAGACAGCGACTACGACCAAAGGGGCCAATTGACTCCATTTAGGCGACTAGTGACATATCTACCTCTTGTAATACTAAAATATCATTGCTGTGTAGGTGTATGTATCTGTTTTACGCACGCATACTACACTCGCCAGAAGGGCAAAAAGACAAATGACTCGTCTAGTCGGTCGTGTGATCTGTACCTATATGTATAATGTACTATATATATATATCTTGTCTACACGTACTGATTCCTATCTCTCTGTCGCTACTCAGATAATATTATGTTACTGGCTGATCTAGATTTTACTACGAGTGTTAGATTGCTGGCCCTGTATGTATATGAATGTGGAACTCTTAATATTTTGTGCATAAGTAACTAGTTTGACCTAGACTTTATTAATAAACGCGAAGTTAAAGTTACTCCAAATTTAAAACTTTTTCGATCTTACAAATAAACTGGGTATAAAGTTATAACTAAGAATAAACCAAGAATATGCAAAATGTTTACAAATAGACATTTAGTTATGATTGGTTTACTTTGACGTATAACGTTTCCCGCCTTTATTTGCAAGGCTGCCTGACATTTGGAAAACATCGGAATTATCTTTGTATTGACAGTTTAGTCAATAGTTTGCATTTAGGTTTATAATCAGATATAACTTTATACCTAATTTATTTGTAAGGCCGTTTGTCTTTATCTTACCTTTGTCACAACAGAATTACATGACAGGGAGAAGTAATTTTAAACTTGGAGTAACTTAACATTGCGTTTATTAATAAAACAGATACAGTTAAGTTAAGACACAGTACAGATCGTGGTTTTGATTCAACGCCATGACAAAGATAGACGACACCTATTTATTGCTTTTAGCGTTTAATTTAGATAAACTCAGATTAGGTTGGATGATTTTTTTTTTATTTATTGATTAGAATTTCAATTTTACACTAACATTACAGGATGATCCTAATGCGTTAGTACAAAAAAAAGCGCTAGTAGTAAAAAAAGCGCGTACACCCTCCTTAAAGGCCGGCAACGCTCTTGTGATTCCTCTGGTGTTGCAAGAGAATGTGGGCGGCGGTGATCACTTAACACCAGGTGAAACGTACGCTCGTTTGTCCTCCTATTACATAAAAAACAGTGTAGTTGTCCATACAAATAATTATATATAACATGTCAAATTAATATGTACAACTTAAAAGCTTAGTCATATAGATTATAGGTACTAGTCACACTATAATAATAATAAGTAGATATTAGACACACAATGTCAAATGTCAAAACCAGTTGAAATACAATTGAAAGAACAATTGAAGAAAAAAAATAAAAATTTACAAGTCAATATTTTAGTTAGAGTACATTACAATTAAATCCATTTTGCATTTTTTATTCTTCCATTAATTCATCATCATCAATTCGGCCCGAAGACCTGCACTGCTGGACAAAAGACGTACACTGCTGGACAAAAGACGTACACTGCTGGACAAAAGACGTACACTGCTGGACAAAAGACGTACACTGCTGGACAAAAGACGTACACTGCTGGACAAAAGCCGCCCCAAAGGTCTTCTCGACGATTGGTCCTGCGCTGCCTTCGTCCCTTTAATTAGTTTATCCTTTTTTATGAAAGAGAAGGGCAAAAAAAGAAGTACATAATAATAATAATATTGACACACTTTTTACACAAATTATCTCGCCCCAAGTTAAGCATTTATGTATAGCCTGTGTTATGGGTTACAAGACAATGATATATTTAATACAATATACTTACTTAAACATACATAAATTCATATAAACATACATGAATACATTTAAACATCCATGACAAAGAAACAAACATCCATATTCATCATATAAATGCTTGCACCTACCGGGATTCGAACCCGGGACCTCTAGCTTAGTAGGTAGGATCGCTAACCACTCGGCTATACATTCACATGATGTTTTATTATTATTATTATTCTATTCGGAATACAGATAGGTTATTAACAAGGTGTATAATTATGTACTGAAGGCTAATTACAGATCACTAATAGTTATAGTAATAAGATAAAAAATTAAAATAAAAGAGTTAAATTAAAGTCGTCAGGAAAGTAACACTGAAAATAAATTAGTTGATTACATATCATTATAGTAATAAATAGTGATTTTATCACACGTGTGTTATTAAATAATTTAATATATTAATGAAAAAAATGATATTGCTTATAAGTTTGATTTTGACGTTTAAAAATGTATCATTTAAAATTTTCGTAAGGCCACCTACTGCCGTATTAAGAAAGACGACATCAAAGAAAATTTATTGAAGCAGGCGTTACTTTGCGGAAATCCATAATTATACAAATGATTTAAGTTTTCTTTAGTGTTAATTCCGCCAATATTTGTTTTTAAACAATTCGACACGTGTTTCGCCTCTACACGAGGCATCCTCAGGACGTGTTGTTTCGCCAAAATCTGGCTCGAGCCGGCAAGAAAACTTAAATCATTTGTATAAGACGACATCTATTTCGTTAGATAGGTTTACTACTCGTATAACATCTGTAATTCGTTGTAACGATTTATGACTTATAAAAAGGAACTACTTACTAGATCTCGTTCAAACCAATTTACGGTGGAAGTTTGCATAGCAATGTACATCATATATTTGGTTTACTTTTATCATTCCCTTATTTTAGAAGTTACGGGGGGGGGGGGGGGGAGACACCTTTTACCACTGTGGAAGTGTCTCTCCCGTAAACTATTATAAAAAAAATTGAAGTCCTATCAATAGATCAAACCCATACCCTATACGTATGGGTTTGATGAAAAATAATTACTGAGTTTCGGTTCTAACTATGCTACGCTCCAAAAATATTGTTTTTTATTTGTGTAAATACTTAATGCGGTACACAGACTACATCTACTTACCAAGTTCCAACAGTATGGTTATTATTAGCCACTTTTTTCTGAAACTTTTAAGTTTCAGAAAAAAGTGGCTGTGACATACAGACAGACACGACGAATCTATAAGGGTTCCGTTTTTTGCCATTTGGCTACGGAACCCTAATAAATGGCTCACATTCTAGCACTCTTCTAAACTGTTGTTGAAGTTACTGCCTTTCAATTTTGTCCAGGCCAAACTAGTTAGCCCAAAGAAAGTGCTTCAGTACAATTATCAGAATAACAATGCATGGAGACATCCAAAGTATACTTGATATGCAGAATGCGTCCCAAAGTTTGGTTGGACGTGGGAGAATGTTCGTAGAGTACTTAAAACTAAGCATTACATACATATATCGTCCAGCTCACCTAACGCGCTGACCGTTACTATCTCTTATTTATGGTAAAACTGATCGTGGTATTGTCTAAGCTACGTTTTCTACCCCGATATGGTTTAAGCAGTAGATTATCCTTCAGATACATAAAGAATGATATCACAATTCATAAAAATATGATGATAACCAACGTGAAAACGTTGATCCTCCAATCCTGACCACAATGAGTATCCATCATCATTGAAGATGCAACAGCACAAAATCGGTTAGCTGTGCTTAATATTTTTTTTAATTTTTTCTATTATGGGCCATTCACCGAACCGTTACGCTAGCTCTTATGCTAACCTACATTAATGTGTTTAATGTCAGTGAACATTTAATTTCTGCTGTAGGTACTTAAAATTGTTATTCTTGAAGTCATTCTACTTTAAGCGCGTTATGAAAAAAGGTGTTAAAGAAGTTGAAGTTAGTTGCTAAAATTCTCGGATGTTTGCGACATTCGTTCTTTTTTTATGGTTTCTTCGTCCAATAGTAGGATAGGCAAAGGGTTCAAGCTCGTACAGCCATAATAGACTCTGGGAGGCTTACTTCTTCAAAAGTTCGAATGTTTCTTCCACATAGTTCAGGTTATTCTTTTTCTCAATCATGTTTTTCTGGCGGTCTGCGAGTGATATTTATTTCTCCACAAAAATTCCGCCATAACCTTCTCTTTGCCATGCTTAACTATTTTTTCTGAGTGCTATTTAAAGTAAAGGGCAGTAAAGTCCTCGAATAGCGACCACGTACCGGAAGACGCAGTGTTTGTAGGCCCCTTACAAGATGGATCGAAGTTGCAATGGTTTTAACAATGTATTTCGTCTTATATGACCTTTTAAACCTGATTGTTTTTCTCCACAGTTTGAAGGTGTTTAATAGTTTTAAGTTTAGGCTGGATGTCGGCGTTGAGTTCTTCCCGTTGAACTCATCCCAACCGATTGCTTTAGGATCTCAAGAAATCGGATAATTTTCTTGTGCCTTCGTATGTTTTATGTAAAAAACTTCAGAGAAAATTAAAGTTATTCTAAAATCAGAAAAAGACTCCACGATGAAATATCTCTATTTTGTTACAAATGTCTCACAGAAACCATAACTTAATTAACAATTACGTACTTCTGACACTAAATCGTATAAAAATAGATATGATAATGTTGTTGAATATTCAATGTAAAATATAATTTTCTTTTAAGGGGCAGTTGAAACTTTTCAATTCAAACCTCGATTAGTTGAAATCCTTTCCAACTCGAAAAACACTCATGTCGTCTGAAGCTCAATAACCTAAAGAACTCTAAATTTGAAGACAAAATAAGAAGTGAATCCCTCACCACTCTCAAAGCCGTATCGGTACATATTTTACCTCTTCAACGCGGAAAAATAAAACTCTGTATCTTGAACATTGCAATGCAATACATTTTACAAACCTTACAACACGAACGTTTGAAACTAATTACATCTACAACTCAAAGAAAAACAACTTAGAGCTACATACTTTATGGCTGCTATCCCAAGAAATGGCCAAAATACCGCATAATAATTGTAACCATTTATTGACGGTTTATATAAAGCTTATATTTTTACAAAAAATAACTATATATCGATAGAATATCAGACGAACATTCATTTCTTCTGTACATCTCTATCTTTTATAGACAGTGATAAAATAATCAACAAAAGACCACTTACTTTTACAGTTGGAGCCATGCTAATCATTCAATCTAGATAAAAATTGTACGAAAATATATTAATTGTACACCAATACTATTTAACATGACATAGTTTTGTTCGTTTTGTACAGAAAATTGTATAATGTTTGTAATAAATTAAAAATGCTTCCAATTCTGAATTAAAACTATTGCGATCTTGTGCGAGAGAGGTAACCTAGCTCCGCTCGATTCCTCAAGGCTATTGGCTCGGTCCCTAACCTTAAGTCTTAAGAAGAATGATTAGTTGAGGCCTTTTTTAGACAAGAATTCTAAAACATCATACCGTCGCACTAACCCGGGCGAGAAAGTCACTAGTATGAAAGGGACAACTGCGGTTCCGTCTAAAAATCGTGAGTGAAAAACTGATTGGTAAAGAAATATTTAGTGTCGGTATGTTTTAATTTTTTCGCTTACTGATGTAGGATTTGTATACTACATAGGTCTATGTTTGCGGCCTTTATGATTATGCCATTGTAAGCACTATTTGAAGTAGAGTACTAACTTAAAAAAATATGGGTTGCACTCCGGCAGTGCCGGCAGAAGTGAAAACTTGAACATTAACGTTGTGCATTTTTAAATATTTTGGAATGGTTAGGGAATAATTTTGCACGAATTGCTTTATTTATCTGTATTAAAATAAGGCATTTATGTGGTTAAATACAATATTCATTTATTGCGCTGTCGTACACAAAAATGACAATTTATATATAATATAAAATACTGAGATATAATAACGATTTAAAAAGTTGTAAAATCGTGTGCATATTATGACGATAACAACTTTTTGAATCGTTATATCTCAGAAACGGTAGCTCATTGGAAAAAAGTATAAATACATTTATTATAGATAATTTTATGATCTACAATTTTTGTCTCGGGTAATTTTATGATAAAACATAGCGTTTTGCTGAAAATCTCGTTTTTTTAGACCATTGTCTTTGAATAATATATTTGAACTATTTTACTGATTTTCAACTTTTTGGGAATTTATGCACATTCGAATGTTTTAAGTTTTAGTTAAAAGTGCGTAGGATCGGAATTTAACGTCAAAAATTTTGAAATTACAAGAACAGCCACTCACCACTGTACCTACCTGCGTCCCGAACTAATGTATCAACTGTCAATCGAATACATGTTGAATTGTTGCGTTTGAATAAAAGAGACATTCGCAAATGCGAAACTTAATGCCATAAATCAGGTTTAGTTGGGTACAATGGAGGCTATTGTCCTGCACGCACCAGCTGTGCCCGGCCTCGACGGTACGTACCTGTGCAGCTCTGCATGCAGGTCGCAGGTCGCTGGCGACATTACCCGCGCGTCCCTCATACCAAATGGCTTCTTCTCCCTTTTTATAAATTCAACGATTGTATTGTTTTGTTTGAATTGTACTATTGCTATAATGTAATACAATAAAGAGGAAATAGAGAAATGGAAATATTTTTTTTAGTTTAAAGGGATACCCCACTTGTGGGATTAATCATATTTGTTTTGATTTGAAAGAGCGACATCTCAAGTCAATTTCCTAATAATATGCACTTATTGGCGTTGAGCTGATTATCAACCGTTAAGTAGATCCTGTAGATGGAGCGTACAACCTGAGAGTTGAACAAGACATACCAAGATATACGATCAATACGTTACTCGAATGGTTGGCTAAGTTGGTAAGAGCGCTAGGACGGAAGCGGAGATGTCGCGGGTTCGAGACCCGTTCATTGTTCATAAATATTGGTTACAAATTTAATTTGTAGAAATATATTTATTTACCATAGGGAGTGACAATAACATATTTCAAGAACACTTCGTATGAAGCTACATCAGTTCGTAAAGGGGCTTTAACATGGGGAGAAGAACTGATCTTTGAAAAACTTATTTTAGATCAAATGTAGACACACTTTAGTACTTTGCTGACGTGTAAACTGTTTGGATTTACGAAAGGTCGCTCAACAACTGATGCGGGTGTTGAGCTTATTCATCATATCTATGATGCCTGGAAGGATTCAATGGATGCGCTCGGTGTTTTTTGTGATCTATCTAAGGCATTCGATTGCGTCCAACACGAGACTCTTATCAGGAAATTACAACACTATGGCATCAGGAACAATGCGCTGACACTTATTAGTTCTTATTTAGAAAATAGAATTCAGACTGTTGATATAAATGGAAAACGCGCCCCTGGATCAACCATAAAAATGGGTGTCTCACAGGGTTCAATTCTTGGTCCATTTCTATTCTTGATCTATATAAATGATTTGCCATATGTTGTTAAGGATAATCATGAAATTGTTCTATTCACTGATGACACATCCCTTTTATTTAAGATTAAAAGACGTGAATCAGTCTTGGATGATGTAAACAATGCTTTGTCCAAAATTGTTCATTGGTTCAATGCTAATAATTTGCTTTTGAATAGTAAGAAAACTAAATGTGTTAAATTCATAACCCCAAATGTCAGTCAGGTGAATTCAAATGTACTTGTGAACGGGGAGTACTTGGAACTTGTAGACACCACAGTTTTTTTGGGTATTACTTTAGACGCAAAACTCCAATGGCGTCCACATATAGCTGGTTTGGCGAATAGACTTAGTTCTGCAGCATTTGCTGTAAGGAAAATTCGCCAGCTCACAAACGAAGACACGGCACGTGTCGTATATTTTAGTTATTTCCATACTGTTATGTCTTACGGTATATTACTGTGGGGACACGTTAGTGATATTCAAACGATTTTTGTGCTGCAGAAAGAGCTGTTCGAGCAATCTACAATCTGTCCAGTAGACATTCGTTGAGTGATAAATTTAAGGAGATCAACATATTAACAGTACCATGTCATATTTGAAAACCTAATATTTGTGCATAAAAATATAGATCGTTTATAACGAAAATAGACAAATCATTCAGAGGACAATGTGTCCGTTTTTATAATAAACTACAATTAAAAAAGTTTAAAATATTTGTTAAACAGGAACTTTTAAAAAAAGCTTATTATACAATTAAAGATTATATAACAGATAAAAGTGCATGGGATTAAAGCAATGTAAATAATTTAGCAGTAGGACTGTATTATTCTATTATTTGTATATTTTCTTGACTTCAAAAAGTGATGCGGTTATCCTATTTTGAGAAATAAACTATTTGAATTTGATAGGAAAATCACAGTCCATCTTTTAAAATATATAACAACTTAATAACTCTAATAGTAAACAATTTTAGGTGTCCTGCGCAGAACCAGAGATGAACCATGCATCATCCACTATATAATCTACTATACTATAGTAAGCCTTCTTTGTGAAAGAAGCTTTAACATATTTCTTGAATTTGTGCTCAGTGAATCCTAGGAAACTGTTTGGTATTTTATTGTAATATTGAATACAAACCTATGAAGGAACCCTTAACTCTAGCTTACTTATTAGATGTGTAGAGAATACTAAGCTGGGATGCTCTACGACACTCATGGAGTAGGGATGTTCTAACACATATACACACCTGTTACCAACTGCTACATAAACTTATATATATATATATATGTATGTTTGCCCTCAAATAACACGGATTTACTTTGTTTTTACATTTCGGCTCGATCACCTGGCGTTGCGTAAAGACGTCGCTTCATTGTGTGTCTTCTACCGCATTTATTACGGGGAGTTTTCCGAATAGCTGTTTGACCTGATTCCTGCCGGCGAATTTCACCTTCGCACGACACGCCATAAATGAGAAAATCATCCCCTAATATCACTAGATACGGCGCCCTTCAGACCGAAACACTGTAATGCTTACACATTACTGCTTCACGGCACAAATAGGCGCTGTTGTGGTACCCATAATCTACCGGCTTCCTGTTGCAAATGAGCCTCCAACTTACGTACATATACAAAAAGTGCGCACTTTTCTAAAAGGTTGGCGGCGGTGATCACTTAACATCATCACATCGTCCTGCTCTTCCACAAAAATAATATAAGTACATGAGTTGCGTTAGCTAGAATTTGTATTTACTCAATATGTATATATGCTGCAGTGAAATCCAATTAGCAGTGATTGCCAGGTATGAAATTCAATTTCATTAAAGTAAATGAGATTCGATGTTTTTTTAAGCATGTTTTCACGAGGCGAATGTAGCGGATATTTGTGTTGAGTTTGGGGGAGAAGTGAAGGATTACTGTAGAGTGTTCAGTGTGCATATCTGATGGAGGTATTCCGTGAGTACGTAGGTCACACTTAAAGTTTTGCGTAACTTAAAAAACAACATGTTATAACCAAAACATTATGTTTATTGCTTTTCAAAATACACTCCTTTACATTTTAAACGGTATCAATGCCTCTTCGGAATTGATAAACGTGAAACATCTCATCAAATCTTTGATTTTGGGGAAAATACAGAAATCACAGGGTGCTAGGTCGGGGCCATGTGCACGATGGGTGACGAGTTGTACTTTTTCAGAAGCTAAAAATGACTTTGTTTTGTTGGCCGTGTGTGAAGAAGCGTTGTCATGATGTAGGAAACTACATCATGACAACGCTTCGTGGTCGTCTTTAGCGAACTTTTTTTAACACCCTGGGTAAAAAAATGGTAGAATACCGGCATTAACACTCTTTTGATCTTCAAATAGAATTGTGCAGATGGGACCCGTAGCTGAGAACAAAAAATGCGATAATTTTTTTACCAACGTTTCAAAAAAATATATATTACTCTTAGTGTGCCCCATGTAGTATATATTAAATAATACACATTATTTTTTGTAATTTATTTCAGTTCGTGCCAACCTTAGATGTATAATGTGGTTTGCTGGTGCGGCGTCGAGGGAAATATACGATGGAATCGATCATTGGTCCATGCGCCAAGGACGGAATGTGAATTGCTTTTTTTCTAATTAAAGCTATATACATCTTAAGAATTATTCACAACGTTAAATAAATAAATGTTTATAAATTTTTCGCAGAAAAGGTATCTTAACTTACAGTGTGCATAGATTGATTTACTATATACACAATAACTTCTGCTATATTAATAATAAACGCGAATATTATTTTCTTTTACTGGAAAAGCAGGACAAACGAGCACACGGATCACCTGGTGTTAAGTGATCACCGTTATTAAGTAAAGTTATTCCAATCCAGTCTTATCTTACCTTGGTCGCTACAGGATTACATGACAGGGAGGAGTAATTTTAAGCTTGGAATAACTTTACATTGCGCTTATTAATAAGGCGGCTTAAGTTTTATTATTATTAATCAATATATTTGTTTTTTAACTTACCCAAGCAAGGTGTAACGTTAGAGTATATTTGATGCATATATTGCATTTAATTTGTAAAGTAATGAATCTAACATTTACATTGATTTAAAAGAGCGATAATGAGTTTCTCGCCACTTCTTCTTATTAAGGTCCAACCTTTCCGAAGTTGCAGTAAATTATATTAAAAAATTCAAATTCAAATGTTCATTTTGTAAGAAGGCTACAAGAATAACATTTAAAGATGTTTAAAAGTCAAGATTAATTATTCACTTAATTAATTATTTTTTTTTTAAATTATTTAAGCACGATGCATTTTTACATATTTTATAATAGTTACACTCATTTTAAGCAATTTGAATTTGAGCATCTTTGACTCCAATTCTGTCATCCAAATAATCATATATATTGTAATACCATTCTTAACATATTTTTTTTAATGATATGTGAAAAACCTATTGATAGGTCCTGGGTATTACTGTCCAAGGGTATCCAAGCGTACTAAGACTTTGCTCAGACTTTACTAACGTAAAAGTTAGCTGAGTATAAGCTTAGCATTATCTTTATTTCGTTTTTATAGTCAATTGACAGCTGAAATTATACTGGGCTTAAGATAAAACAGCAAAGTTATAAGTAAGTAATGTCTGAGCAAAGTCATAGGACGCTCTATAGATCTCAGTAGTGTTGTCATGGTGCGCTCAGGTCCCCTCGCGGCTAACGATTGATGATCACAACGTCCCTTCGCTGGAACTTGATAGTGAATATAATCATCCCATTAGTAAAATATCACAAAAAAAACAAACAAGTAAGAGTCGAAATCGTCCATGAAGGGTTCCGTAGCAGCAAGTAACATAATATAACAATTCTTGTAGTTCGTTGTAACTTTGTTCGATGTTTTCATAATAGTGGTTTTTCTTTTCAATTAAGTTATTGATAATATGATTTATGACGTATTAAAAAAAACTACTAACTCTAGTTTAGTAGTGGAAGTTTGCACGGTAATTGTACATCATATATTTTTTTAGTTTTATCATTCTATTAGTTTAGAAGTTACAGGCGGAAGGGGACACACAAATTTTACCACTTTGGAAATGTCTCTCGCGCAAACTATTCAGTCTCGAAAAAAATGATATTAGAAACTTCAATATCACTTTTGACCAATACCTATTCACAGATACCCCACACGTCTGGGTTTGATGATAATACTAGATACTACTACCGCGTCGGAAACAAATGGCGCTCTGAGAAAGAAGAACCGGCGCAAGAAACTCTCCCAGCATTCTTTTTTTGCGCTCTTTCTAATGAAATATACAATATTGTACTGTCATTGTTATTGCTATAAAATAATCATAATCTAGTCCCAGGCTGTCGGATCACTTAGATATTCAGCTGTGGAGGATTTACGACATTTTTAAATATATTTATAGATTATGCCTGAACAGTGGCTGGGACTTTATTATAAAAGTGTACACATTTACCCTTAAATCTATTATATATCTTATGATGCCTACTAGATTTAGTTACAAGTAATCCCAAATGTCTAGTGTTATAATAAAGAAAATCACTATTAAGAGCACAAAAGGGGTGATTTTTGTGAACGTATATAAATTAAAAAAATTCATAATTTGAAGGAATTTCTGTTCACTTCTGAAGAATTCAATATAATTTAACTTTTTTATGATAATGACAAAGCCAAATGAAATACGACGAAGAATACAATATACCTTCAGAATTAAAACATAGCTTTGAGAACAAAATTCCGCAAAGTAATTAAAAGTCTTTCCATTCCTTCCTTTTCTTTGAACGGAACCGACCGCCAACCAACGTATTATTCCCTTTTCGTTTTGTTATTCAACAATGAAAGCGACATATTATTATTTTTAATATTATTGTAACGCTACATATTGTTAGTAGGGTCTATGTGGTAGTAGGCAGGTTTCCGCGCTCCAATTAATAGACTTATGAATTCATTCAATAAAAGCTTTGTCTCTGTTGATATTGATTTAGATTTGAATATAATTGAATTAGCACAATTTAAAAATATAATAAACAAGAGAATTGCTTAATTCTGTAACATTAGTCTTTTTTTTAAATGTTTTTTTAGTGATCATTAGTTAATTAAACTGTCTTTGTCACATTAGAAACTTTAAATCTCAGGGAAAAATTTCTAAGGAACAATTGTTTTAGCATTATATATTATAAGCTACTTATATGCACATAGATTTAAGATAATTGTTTTTTTTTTCTCCAAATAAATAAAAAATAAAATACAGATGATATCATATGAATTAGATACGTATAGATAGACTGTGACAGCTGTGAAAACGTCGAAAAAAATGAGGTTGACATTTAATCTATATTTTGAGCAATGCTAACACAAAGTGACATATCAAATCGCGAGTGTAACACGTAGCTTGTCACCCACACTAAAGTAATAAACCTAGCAGCAATAGGTTCTGTCTAGAGTCTAGACGCATAAATTATCTAAGGTATCAACATAATTCTTATATCGTATATTTGACAATTTGGGCATTCGAGGCAATCGAAACTGTTTCAGGATTACCTACTTGACAAATTAAAAGCAGATTGTTAGCCAATTGTTAGCAATTCTTAAGCCTTAAGAACTTAAAATATAACTTACGGTGTTCCCCAAGGTCATGTAATGGGCCCTACACTATTCTTAATTTATAGTAATTATCTCTGCAACTTAAACCTACTAGAAGATCAAATATTAACAATACCGTCTTACTGTTTAGTTCAAATACCTGGAAATAAGTTGGTGAAGGAGCTCTATACATACCCTGTCGGCCTTTGAGGTGGGAATTGTATGCCTTAGCTTCAAGGTCCCTAAGACGATAATTGATTCTACAAAGCGGCTGTGCGAGGCAAAAAGTTTCTCAGAAAATGCGCGGTTGTAGTACTCAGACGTCCCGAAGAATATTTCTGTTTTAATAGGCCTGAAAACTTTGAAGTACAGTCGACCAGAAATGTTTCGACTTAACTCTTTCACCACATAGACTGTAATATTTAGACACTAATGCTATATTTATTTAGGTTCATAACGAGTTAGGCACTGTCTAATTGTCTATATGATATGTACGCCCCTGGTCATCACAACACTCTACTAACAGTATATATATTACTCCACAAATAGTATACACATGTGAAATGTGAAATTCCGTACGCATCATGTTGGGTCGGCGGCTACTTGACCCACTTAGATTCGACCAAAGAATATTATCTAGACATTTCTGTTTTGATAGACCTACGTAAGAATATCGATGTACATAATCAACAACTTGTCAATCAAAATTGGTTACAGTCACAATAGCTTCGTTTACGTTTTCTAATTTGCTATATCTCTGTTAGATATGTTCTTCTCTCTCGCACACTTTGTATGTTTATAGTTTATAATGTAAAACTCTCTTAGGGACAAAACTTTTTGTCGATATCTAAAGTGTTATCATTATCAATACTTTTCTTCTTCCTTTCTACTAAATATGTCGACTACACGGACTCGTAAAACAAGAAGGACTCCGCGCCGTGATATTTGCAAGTGAAGCACCTTTATGCTAGTGTGTGTGCGGTTACGGGGTATACCAGTTACACAATTTTTTCTCCCTTAAATAATCATGTATCCACCAATACTTTTATATTATTGTTTTTACACTTTTTCACAACGCACGACGGCATTTTTAAAATATTTTATTGCGACGCAAACTGCGGGCCTACCATGAACTCTTATTGCGATTCAATTGACAACCTAAAATGAACTGCTTTGCTATTTCATACCACGACGTGTTTAGGTTGACGTCAAATCAATTCATTAAATCGCAATGATAACAATTGAAAGTCAAAAATGATATCAACTGAATCGCAAACTGATTTAGTTCGGTCATTCATTCGTACCATGAGGTGTTATATCAACCTAAACTTATTTGTCAAAGTGACCGATTCGAAAAAAGTTGCTACTTCCTTAGAGGAAAATGAATCGTGTTGTTAATAACTTTATAAAAATATTAAAAACATGGAAAAGAAAAATTTTATTGATTAAAGATGAGATGAGAATACTTTATTGGACTTTTTTGTAAAACAAAATACTGAAAATAAATACCAAAAATGAAAATACTAAAGACGAGGCAGTAAGGGCCCGGGATATAGCCTGTTCGCAAGAACGAATTAAAAAAAATGTACTCTGTGGTCCTGTCAAATAAAACATCAATGGAGGTGCGTTCATAACTCGTTATTTTTACGAAAACACTTAAGCAAACATTTAATTTGTAATTCAAAGAACTATATTTATTTATATTACTATTATTTAATATGTATAAAAATTGTGCTTAATGGTTTATGATTTGACGCAATTGCGCAGTTTTAAAATGTATTTTTAGTATTTTCAACGCAAAAAAACTGCTAAAATCATATCATTTTAGGTTTCGATACGCAATTTTATTTCGTTCATTCTTCATAAGCGATCCAAACGCCATTCAGTAAAAGGCACTTCATGGTACGAATTTTAGTGATTCAGTTTAGGTACCTAAATTGAATCACTAAAATGCATCGGATTCGCATCGCTTATTAAAAGTTGATGGTAGGTCCTCTGATCTGTCACAGACGATGGCAAATCTCATAGTCGCGGCCGATCGGCTTGTGTTAATGTAAGTGTCCGTGGTCGACTATCTAAATATTGTTTAGTTTTATCTACACCCATGCTTTAAATCCTTTTTTAAAGATTCTAAAATAGTTAGCTTATTGCCAAAATTCAGTACAACATTATATCATCCGTTTTCATAATAACACTCCTTTGGATGATATTATGGTTATTAGGACTGGCTTTTCTAATGTTATCAGTAAGCTAACTGTTTCAGAATCTTTTATAGAGGATTCATTATATAGGCGCCTATTTCTTCCGTGACGCTGTAATGTGTAAATATTACCGTGTTTCGGTCTGAAGGGCACCGTAGCTAGTGATATTACTGGGCAAATGAGACTTAACACCTTATGTCTCAAGGAGACGAGCGCAGTTGTAGTGCCGCTCAGAATTTTTGGGTTTTTCAAGAATCCTGAGCTGCACTGCATTGTAATGGGCAGGGTGTATCAATTACCTGATGCTAATCGAACTGCTGAACGTCCTGCTGGTCTCCTCCCTTATTTTCATAAAAATCATTGGTGTAGATAAAGTCTTGTTTGCAACTGTTGATAATTAGGTATTAAAACAACCCCTTATTACACAACTGTTCCATTTATAACTTTTACTGCAAAGTACAAAGCGGATACAATATAAAAAGAGGACAATTTAGAACTTGTGAAATTATTGACTTATTTATTCCAACATAATTTAAGTTAATTTACTACCTACGGTATGCAGTCTACAGATTGCATAGACATGCAGCGTTTCATACAACTTTTGTACTACTGTCGGATAGCGCAACTACGACTACTTAGATTTGCAGAGCCTACCTTGCTAGAAAACCAATGCATACCTCTGGTGATGACCTGGTGGTACAGTGAGTTATAGTTCCAAATATATCATGCGGTGAAAATTATAAAAGAATACGGTCATTACAATCCGGGTAAGAAACATTACTAAAGAACACAAACAAAATTTGAAAAACAACATTTTATGAACGCGCATCGTTCATTCGAACCCACGACCTCCGGCGTTCCGTGCCGGTGCTCTAACCAACTGAGCTAACCGTTCGAGTACCGCCTCGTTATAAAATTATGTTTGCTTTGTTCAACTCTTAGATTGTGGCGTCATCTACAGGATCTACTTTACAGTAGATAACCTGCTCAACCCCAATATTTGCATATTAGGAAATTGACTTGAGATGTCGCTCTTGTAAATCTAAACAATATGTTATGTTTTTTAAAGTGATAACCCTCACTTCTAGGATTAATACACAAATAAAATTTGAAATCCCGCATCGTTCATAAAATTTTGTTTTTTAAATTTTATTTGTGTATTTATCCTAGAAGTGAGGGTTATCACTTTAAAAAACATAACATATTGATTACTGAAGAAATTATTCTCAAGTAAGTTCTGCTAGGTTTCTTCAAAAAATACAAGTAGTTACGTGGATACGCATACGAGATATAAAAGAATTATCAAATGGGGGCGCCATTTTCCCAAACTCCATTTTATGTTAAGATTATGATTATACAAGCAGGTGTTATGGTAACCTATAAAAAATAACACGCATTACGGAGATAAAGAAAAAGAATTTATTTAACCTTGATAGATAAATTATTGACAAAATAATTGCTTTGCTAACAATACTTTACGTCCTTCCCGAGTATAGTAGTTCAGCATCAAAAAGATCAATAAACAGTTGTTTCTCTTAATAACAATGTCAGTGTCAAAAGTAGCCGCCATTTTGCGTAGGTAATTATTGAGTATTAATATTAATTTTAAAATCATCGGGTTCCTAGCCAAAAAAACTCATGAAAGTGAATCGAAATAGCAAATACAATACTGTTGTATAATTATTTCATCATCTTTGGGCCACAGAAACATCTCTTTTTACGATGGATACTACTAAGGGCTGATTGACATTGATAACATTGCCCTGGTATACCCAAAGTCTACCCAGACCTGCATAGTAACTGTACCTGGCTGTCCTTTTTATATTTGTGCTGCCCGTGACGTCGTGTTAATGGATGCAAAAATGAAAAAATAATAAATAATAATAATAAAATAATAATAAAATAATAAAGCAAAAATACTATACGTAATAATATGTTATCTCGAACTCTTGTTTATATTACAGCAAAATTTTAAATAAATCTTTTCCGTAGTTTTTGTGGTTTGGCCGGACATGCATAGACAAACACACAAATGGATATTCTATTTTCAAGAACACTTTTTGATTCGGTTTTGTCTGTAGAACACACAGTACAGTATGTTACGGTTATAACATAAATATATATTAATATATTTTTTTTTTTATATTAATAGCAATAATACAAATGATTTGAGTTTTCTTTAGTGTTAATTCCGCCAATATTTGTCTTTAAACAATTCGACACGTGTTTCGCCTCTACACGAGGCAGCCTCAGGACGTGTTGTCTCGCCAAAATCTGGCACGAGACGTAGGTCTAACACGTCCTGAGGACACACTAAAGAAAATTCAAATCATTTGTATAATTATGGATTTCCGCAAAGTAACGCCTACTTCAATCTTTTTTTTTAAATAGCAATAAACCTTGCTAATTCCAACGGCCATCTGGAAGATACAGCCGAATTGGCAAGAATACAATACCTATTATAGTCAAAGAGACAACACACAAAAATAGGGTTCTATAGGCCGCAGCTCCGACGACATAACATTTTTTTGTTTTTGCTTTATGAGAAGGCATGAGAAAACATCCACCTGATACAATGCAGTGCCGCTCAGGATTATTGATTGAATGAATTATTTTACACTGTCACTATGAGACATAAATTAGGCCAGAAATTTCACTAGCTCTTTCACATTGATTCTCAGCAGGTACAAGCGCCGCTGTTGAACGCACCTTGCCAGCAGCCTGCGGAAAGAAGCCTCCCACTGGGGTAATAAACATGATGTATTGCTGTAATCTCTTTACTGGTGCCTCCAAGTATCAGCTCGAACCAGATGACGCAGCTATCCAGTTATCCAGTAACCAGTGCGCCGTGATCAGCTCGATCGCTTGGCGTTGGGTAGTGACGTCATTTCATTGTGCTGTGGAGAGTTATAAGTATCACATCGCATACCACATTCAAAGTGGCTGGCACCGGGTGCCGGCACGATTATGGGTACCACAACGGCACCTATTTCTGCCGTGAAACAGTAATGTGCTTCGGTCTGAAAGGCGCCATAGATAGTGAAATTACTGGGCAAATGAGACTTGACATCCTATATCTCAAGGCGATGAGCGCAGTTGTAGTGCCTCAGAATTTTTGGGCAAGGTGTATCAATTGCTATAAGCTAAACATCCTGCTCGTCTCGCCCCTGATTTTCATAAAAAAACATACAGCAGCTATGACCAAAGAAAGCAACATCGATATACCGCTACAAAGAATGTTGAATCAATAACACTTTGCCGTTCTCGTAACAATGATTGTTATCGGTAGACGGCGACGAGGCCCTCACAAACAATACCTCTTGTTGACTCTTAGCAACAATTCACGCGATATACACAATGATTTAAGAATTGTTCGGTTTACTTCATCTTTGGACCTGACGTCGATGACGTCACATCGTCACTCTGTTACGGTGTGCAAAACAAGCGTCACTAGGATATTATCTATATATATAAAAATTAATTGCTGTTCGTTAGTCTCGCTAAAACTCGAGAACGGCTGGACCGATTTGGCTAATTTTGGTCTTGAATTATTTGTGGAAGTCCAGAGAAGGTTTAAAAGGTGAATAAATAGGAAAATTCTGCGAAATTAAATCAAAACAACAAATTTGTTTTTCCTTTGATGTGTCCACATATAATTTCTATTAGAGAATTTATTGACGCACGGTTTGACAGTTCTGCTGTGAAACAATTTCATTACGACAGCAGGGTGCATATTTTACGAAGTAATTTTTGATGCTATGATATATTATTGAGAAATTCTGACTGATTGATTGATTTAAAACAACATCTGCCGGGTCAACTAGTTATTAATAAATAAACTACGATTAATTTTTTTCTGATTTTTTTTTATGGAAAAGGAGGACAAACGAGCCTACGGTCGTTCATCTGGTGTTAAGTGATCACTGCCGCCCGAGGAGACTGCCACACGAGAGGAATCACAGGAGCGTTGCCAGCATTTAAGGAAGGTGTACGCGCTTTTTTTGAAGTTACTCATTTCGTATCGTCCCGGACATACGCGCAAGGAAGCTCATTCCACAGCTTTGTAGTACGTGGAAGAAAGCTTCTTGAAACTGCACTGAGGTGGACCGCCCACACACCCAGATGTTGAGGATGATATCCTAATTTTTGGGTTGAATTATTGGTTGATGTTAAGGTGTTGTGTTGTGATGATGATTATTATCATTATAATGATGAAAAATCAATGCAAAATCAATATGCATCTATTTTAAGTACGAAGTTCATTTATTTTTCTGACAGAACTATTATAGCGACACAGAATAATTACAAAAAAATTCAAAACGTAACAATTAAAACTTCAAAACAAAGCAGTGATATTGCGACATGTACCTAATGGCAATGAAACTGCAAACCGTACTGACGCAACAGAACGAGCGAGGGGGGGTAAAAGGAAAACAGGAGGGGGCTTCACGTTCCAGCGAGGTCTAGAGATGATGTGGGCGTGTGGTACACATATTTATTACGTTATTTGTAATGTCATCCTCTTTATCGGTAGTTTTAATAAACGATATCAAATCCAATCCATAAATTATTTATGTAAATGTCATAACTTACGCTACGTATGCAGTACATTGACGCTTTTTTAGCCAAGAAATCGCCAAAATACCGCTTAATTGTAACCATTTCTTGACCTTTTATATAAAGCTTAAATTTCTACAAAAAATAATTATTTATCTACAGAATATGAAAGAAAAATTCATTCCTTCTTTACGTTTCTATTTTTTATAGACAGTGACAAAAAAAAGAGGAGAGAGGAGAGAGAGGTAACCTAGCTCCGCTCGATTCCTCAAGGCTGTTGGCTCGGTTCCCAACCTTAAAGCAATGATTTAAAGTTTAAACTGCCATGACGGTGTTGTGCGTCGGGCATGTTTGCGGAGAAAACGGTTGCATTATGAACGTTAAAAAGGAGCCGCTTCCATTATCAATTGCATTAGGAGTAGTAGTAAATTAATGAATTCAGAAGAATTGTTAATAACGTCTATTTCTGCCGTGAAGCAGTCATGTATAAACATAACTGTGTTTCGGTCTGAAAGGCGCCGTAGCTAGTGAAATTACTGGGCAAATGATACTTGACATCTTATGTCTCAAGGTGACCAGCGCAGTTGTAGCGCCACTCAAATTTTTGGGTTTTTAAAAAATCCATAGCGGTACTGTGTTGTGATGGGCAAGGTGTATCAATTACCATCGGCTGAATGTCCTGCTCGTCTCGTCCCTTATTTTCATTATTATTAAATATAATATATTGGAGAGATATTTTTATATTGATTATATATTATACAATCAAAGGTCTTATGTATGTAATACTGTGACAATACTATACGAAGGTATAAGGACCATTCGGTAAATTAAGACCTACATATGAATATACCCACGGGGCAATCTCGTGTACCGTGTCCTATTTCGACAGTACTTGAAGACCGGGCCTTAACCCTCTTATACTTAAAATACAAGTTTTTTTTTATTAGGTTCACTAAACGGGATACACTCTTAATATTGTATAAAACAGACAAATACGTTAACATGTTGGGGCTAGTGCCTCCTTCTGGAAGTGAACACAGCATGCTTTTAAATGTGTTCTAGATTTTATATTAAACTAAAATCAATAACTTTAGCAAGATGAACACCATTAAACTATGGGGTTTTAATGGGTCTCCAAGCCAATAATCCGCTTTTTCTAACAGAAGTCTTCTGAACAACTATCACACTTAAACAACTATCATACTTAAGATACTACTAATACTGTAGAGCGTACTTAGATTGTGCTTTGAGAGTAATGATCTTATTTGAACAAAATAAATCTTATAACTATATTTACAATTCTATGACTACATAAAATTAAAACTATCATTACGTGGAAGCGTACCAAGGATACTGGCAGCATTTCCGCATTGGATAGCTAGGCTGATGCGTTGACCGAAATAGCTGCCAGCGCTTGGGTTTCCAGTAGCCTTATTGAGGCGCGAATATAGTATTTTGAACATTCTCCATGCCTATGGGCCGGACGGGCCAAGCCACCAGCGTCATTCCATCAGGACGCTTGTCATCGCGGCGGGTAATACCATTTGGCTCTAAACTAGCTGGTATATTAAGAGCGGCAAATGCCCTGCGGATGACTTCATTAATGCGGGACGACTGATTCCGGCCTGCTGATTTTACGCAGGATAACCCGCCCAAGAGCATCTACCTGAAAGCCACATCTACATTGATGTGGTTCATTCTAGAGAGTTAAGTTGAAGTTCGTATTTATTAACATCGCTTTGAGTGCGAGCTAAGCTTATGCTTAAGTCAACCATAACGACGACTTAGAAAAACTCCGACTAAATGCGGAACAAAAAGGAGATTAATAATTTCTTGTGTCTTCACAGTAGCTATTGATAGAAGTTTTAAAATTTCCGCATACAATACACGCATCGGTGTAGTTAGTTGTTTCTTACCTGTCATTGTCATAGGTAGAGGTACGTGTTTGTACAATTTTGCTGTCACGTATCTAATAAATAGTAGTTAAAAGAAACTAAAAACACGCTTTTTATAGAAAAGTTAATTAAAAAAGAGAAAATATTTCCTACTTCTTAGTTTGTTTTATATAAAACAGCGTGTTTTTTTAAACTATTATTTGCATTGTTACATTAAAAATTTCCTAATATTAGATAAATCGGTTAAAGATAATGGTTGAAATTTAAAATTAACATCATTAACTGCCTTATAGATGAATATTATAGAAATTAACAAAAATCTTATTTTGCAAATTGAAAAATGGAATAATTTTAATTTCAATAATGTATTGTCATCGGTCCTCGATAAATCTACGCAGTTTGAACGAAATCTGGCCGTTTAAAGTGGGTTAAAATCGCGCTCAAATGAGTTGGTTACAAACAAACACACATACAGGTGAAGCTAATAAAAAGCGTGTAAATTCAATCCGTTTCTCATACCAAATAAGTTAACGAGACCGCATATCGCATTAATAATTCATATATACTTATTTAAATAAAACTAATAATCAAAAGAGTTTGGGATACTGTTATCTATAATTTAGTATACTTTCTATTGTAAAGTTTAATAATAAGTTTGTTTAATAATAATCGACATTGTATCGTGTATAATGAAACGTAGTCTTAACGCTCATCATAATCTCAGCTGTCAAATGAATATAAATACCAAATCAAAGATTACGATAAGCTTGACGCTGAGATTTACGTGAGTCGCTCTATAGATGCCAGCCTACGTTCGCCTTAGTAGTACCTTGGTAAAATGCGCTTCAATGCCATTACAATTTAAACAAAGGAAATTTATGTATAGGAATAAGGATGAATACAGCTATGAACAGCATGAACCTCTAAACTACATATGAATTCCTGGTACGTGTTGCTAGGATGACACATGATTTCAACCGCTATGAAAGACATTCCTACCACCACTAATATATATAATAATATGTTCTCCTGGTGTCTATATAGTAATACATCGAGCGCTTGGAGTCAGAATATATTAAGGTATACTCGCGCCATACTTAAGGCGAAGGGTAAGCAGAAAACACGCAAACAAGTATTTTTAGACAAATTTACTAGTAAAATTACACCATTTGGAGCTATGAACATTATTTTATCATATAACACATACCCTTAAGGCTCATTTGTAGGTTTTATAATGTTTGCTGTTGGTTATAAGTTAACGCTCCAGGGCTATTTTGAAGCTATAGATGCCAGCCTACGTTCACCTTAGTACCTAGGTAAAATGCGCTTCAATACCATTACAAATTAAACAAAGGAAATTTATGTAAGGGAATAAGGATGAATACAGCTAAATGGTATTGTTAAGGAGTATTGCCTACCTTTCGGCTGTAACATCGGCTTAGTTGGACAGCAACATTTCCATTAGAACCCTTTTAATTGCAATGGTTATAGTTGTTTAACTATCTTTGCCCATCGTTGGATTAGGTCAATGCGTAGTCTTAAAATAACGGATAGTTGTAAACCATTCTTTCCAAATGTTTTGAGTTTTCTTCAGTGTTAATCCCGCCAATATTTGTCTATTAAACAATTCGACACGTGTTTCGCCTCTACACGCGGCATCCTCAGGACATGTTGACTCGCCAAAATCTGGTACGAGACTGAATTGAATTGAATAAGATCATCAGGTAATGTTTTTCATATCCTAGCTAATACATAGTTTCAAAGTAGTAAGTAGTTTCTGACACGAGTTGTTTAAAAGACAAATAAATATTGGCGGAATTAACACTAAAGAAAACTCAAAACATTGTGATAACCATTCTTTAATCAACTTAAAATTCTTACTTTGACCTCACTATATATTTATGAAATAGCATTATTCGTAAAAATCAGCCATGATACATTGGTCAGAATATCTGAAATCCACAATATAAATTTGAAAAGCAAGAATAGATTACGCTTACATGGTAGCAACACAGCTCTATGTCCAATAGTGATCTTTAAATGGCGCCGAGAATATTTAAAAAGCTACCAAACAATATCACAGAACTTAAGTTAACGTGTTTTAAAAAGAAAATATTTAATCACACTTTACACAATATTGACACACTTTTACACAAATTATTTTGCCCCAAATTAAGCCATATAGCCTGTGTTATGGGTTGCAAGATATCGATATATTTAAAACAATATACTTACTTAAACATACATAAATACATATAAACCTACATAAATACATTTAAACATACATATAAACATCTATGACTCGGAAACAAACATCAATATTCATCATATAAATGCTTGCACCTACCGGGATTCGAACCCGGGACCTATATATAGCTTAGTAGGTAGGATCGCTAACCACACGTACAAAATCGTACTATTGTATAAAATACTTCATTTCAGATGCTTCACTCAATTGACATTTTAAAATGTCATTTTACATAATGTACTACTAATGTTTTTACCAATTTCAATTATTTAGCAAATTTATTTAGATATCAATTTACTGACATTGTGTATAATTTATATTTATTTAATAACTTATTATTTAATTACTATTTGTACGCCACTGCATGCAACGAATGGAGAACTTTTATTGTGCTTTGAAACATCTTATGTATACCCATGACTACAAATAAATGATCTAAATGAAATACTCCTAGCTGCTGCCCGCGACGTCGTCGTACACACCACACCACCACAAATACTATGTTATCCTAGTACCATGATAATATGTAGACTATCTTATGCCACTACTCAGCTAAGTTGTGTTAGTCTTTTTGGGGCGATGTGTATGAGTTTACAACAAGATCCCTGATAATGTTTAAAACAAACGTATTACGAAATTCAAAAGAATCATTGTTAAGAAACGTTTGTGCGGTTAAGGTTACTTATAACATAAATTACTTCCTTAATGATTATTATCACAGATTTTTTTTTTTATGCCAATACGGAACGAGACGAGCAGGACGCTCAACTGATGGTAATTGATACGCCCTGCCCATTACAATGCAGTGCCTTTCAGGATTCTTGAAAAACCCAAAAACTGAGCGGCACTACAATTGCGCTCGTCACCTTGAGACATAAGATGTTAAGTCTCATTTGCCCAGTAATTACACTAGCTACGGCGCCCTTCAGACCGAAACACAGTAATGCTTACACATTACTGCTTCACGGCAGAAATAGGCGCCGTTGTGGTACCCATAATCTAGCCGGCATCCCGTGCAAAGGAGCCTCCCACTGGTAATGGAGCTTGGGAATGGAGCGATAAATTGTATTGTATGATATTGTAATGTGAGTTTTATGAAAAAAAAAAAAGAATCCCGCTGAGTTTCTTATGCCTATTATTCTCAGGTCTGAACCATAGTTTTTCGAATGGGTTTTGATTTTCAAGTGATGTCGTACCCTATTTTGAATAAAATATTTAAATTTGAATTTGTATTTGAATATCTTCTCTCGACCCCTTAAAGTTAGAATTAATTCTAGTCAGTAATAATACAGCAAACAACAGATGCAGATTCTATAAGGTACTTTTTGGATGCGGTATAACTTGTGAAACACGCAGCCCGTATTCTTTAAAACAAATCAATTATATGTATAAATGTATCAATTAAAAGATCTAGAGGTTTTCTTAATTCGTTCAACTTCAACAAGTTATACGTTCTGTACACAAAACATTATCCTGTTGATAGAGATACATTTTGTTAAAATTAAAATATATATAAATGTATTATTCCCTTTCCAAATCAAAAGTATATGTTAAAACACACGGTATGATAACTTTCTAGTTTCATAAGGTTGGTTAAAATAAATCAATTTACCAAGCCTGTATTGAAAAAGTTTGCTAAGTTTTGATAAGTTATTATTCCCCTCGTGAGTGCGGCTCTATGATATGAATGTGTGTCTTGGGTGTGTGTGAATGTGTGAGTCTTGGGTATGTGTGAATGTGTGAGCTGTAGTGTATATAGCGTCGACTGTCCGAGCATGGCTGAGCATTGGGTGCTGGTTGGGTGAGTGTCAGTTGTGTACGCGTGTTCACTGGGTGGAAGTTCTTTATTCAATATGATTTATTGAGAGAAGTAAAATACATTTACGTATTTAGGTCGAATGCTTAACAAGCAGGGCCTACAGTGGGAGGCTCTTTTTGCACAGGATGCCGGCTAGATTATGGGTACCACAATGGTGCCTATTTCTGCCGTGAAGCAGTAATGTGGAAACATTGTTGTGTTTCGGTCTGAAAGGTGCCGTAGCTAGTGAAATTACTGGGCAAAGGAGACTTAACATTTTGTGTCTCAAGGTGACGAGCGCATTTGTAGTGCCGCTCAAAATTTTTGGGTTTTTCAAGGATCCTGAGTGGCACTGCATCAACAGAACGTCCTGCTCGTCTCGTCCCTTATTTTAATTAAAACAAATAAAAATATATGTGTGGCTTGGATGTCCACATACACGGATGCCTCCAACTTACTAAAAAGCTATTTCAGCGAAATGGGCGTGACCAAGGCGGCCATAATTGTAGCTCATAGTCGCCGAGAGTTACCTGACGAGACTCAATCTCAGACATTTGGCTATCCCAAATTAATCAGTTCAAGAACTTATATTCGAACGTATTAAAGTATCCTACTAATGTCTTCCCTTTCTTGGCGTGCGTCCGTGCAGAATGGTATGTCGCTATGCCAACTTAATGGCTGACTGGCTTGCCCTGCATGTTTCAGTATGACAAGTCTCTCTGTTAATCATTATCTTATATTAAACATTTTAATTGAAATAAAACCTTTAGTTGCGAATGCAACAGGCAACTATTAGTTATAATATATTCGTATTAAGGCGGAATTGCTAGTCTCTCAAAATGCACCGTCCATTTTGCCAATTAAATAATTTTACACGAATATAATCAACGCGAAATATGAAGCAAATCCACGATGGTGTATTTTACTAGATGTAGCATGTAGAGATCAGCCCCGCGGACTTACACGCAGTTTCCCGACACGCATATCCCGATTCGTGACCGTCTCCCGTACCCCAGCATATACTATATCCCATAATACAACAAAATACATTCACATTGTGCTCATGAACGCGCTCAGGGCCTGCGCGGGGTGTGCGGGACGCGGGCCGACGTAAGAACCTCGATTGTGCGAGACTAAGTCCCCTATTGTGTTTATCAAACAATAACTGGGGTGTATATTAAGGCAGAGCTCTTAAAAATAAATCGCCTTTGTTCTGTTATCGTTTGATAAAATTTGGAGTTGTGTTCGATGGTTCTGTCCCCCCAGAATACCAAGTCTCTAACAAGCCGCTAAGTAAGTGTAGAGTTGTTTTCGATTGACGGTTCTATGGTTCTGTCCCCCGAGAGAAACAAAATGCTAACTACACTCATCTGTGTCTGTGTTTCTATACACTAAAAAAAAGTAGAGTTGTATTCTGTTGAGGGTTTTATGGTACTTTCCCCCCAGAGCGTCAAGCCAATAACTAACGCTGCTCTCTATGTTTCTATACACTAAGTAAATGTAGAGTTGTTTTCTGCTGATGGTTCTTTCTCCCCAGAGTGTCAATCCAATAACTAACGCTGCTCTATATCTGTGATTCGGTACACAAAGTAAATGTAGAGTTGTGATCTGCTGACGGTTCTATGTTTCTTTCCCCACCCGGAGCGTCAAGCCAATAACTAACACTGCTCTGTGTCTATGTTTCTGTACACTAAGTAAATGTAGAGTTGTGTTCTGCTGACGGTTCTTTCTCCCCAGAGTGTCAATCCAATAACTATCATGTCAAATTTATAATTGTCAAAGTTGGCATGTTTCACGGAATGGTTTATAAATAAGATTATAAACAAATTGTTTACTGATGAACGTACTTGGTAAGTGGTAGTCAGAAGACTGTAATCGATATTACTTGGTCGGTGTATAATTATTATTATTATATATTAGTCTTAAGACTGTAAGAACACAACGAGATGTTGTGAAGACTTAAGTGCCTGGGCTTGAATTTCATAATTCATAAGCACATTGAGGAATTTGCTAGAAACTGTGATAATCATAATGTTCACACGAGGAATAAACATAAACTGGTTAAGTCGAGTTAGTAAGTTTTCTATTGGGCGATGAATATGCTTTTACAATATGATCCCAGAAAATGTATAAAACAAATGTGTTAGGAAATTTAAAAGAATTGTTAAAATAAGTTTTTGTGGAAAAGGTTACTATAACATAAAACAATTTCTTAATGATACCACAGACTGGGAATGAAGCAAGACCCGTCCATATTTTTATAGAAAAATTAAGCCGGCTGAGTAACTTGTCTCTGAGTTGAGTTCTCAGGTCTGAGGCAGTCTATTTTGAATAGGTGGTGGTAGTTTTTGACGTTCAATAAGTGATTCTGAATCCTATTTAGAATAAAAATATTTGAATTTGAATCTGCTCCTAACAGAACTCAGAAAACGCTCTTTCGTAGGTGATCTCATGTTTAGGCATTCAGAAGGTATTCATAATATTATTATTTTTTGCGTCACACAAGATTCGTTTACATACATATTATCATTTTGTTGTCGTTGTAAACCTAAATAGAATATTTTACGTTAAAACAGACAGTACAAAGTACGACTTACGTAGACAGGCGTGCTATCGATTGATGATTTGTAAACACAAACTCCATTTATGACGTCAATCTTAATATATATATATTTTTTGGAGTTTATGGTCTGGTATCTAGACCTTAAGGCCAAGTCTTGAGTACTCTTAACATTTAATGGTAATGCAGTCGGGGCCAAAGGCCTGGACATCTCCGACCTCCGAACTTTGTACCGCCCTGTGGTATCGTACCACTCACCACACGTCAAAGACTGGCTCTTCAAAATAGAATAAGGATATTTATTAAGAGGACTCTAGTGGAAATTAAAGGAAAATGTTACATTTTTTAAACTTCAAACAAAAATTTAGTTCTGTGAAGTACCTACATAATTCAAAAAAGTGTGTGCGTGGAATCTTTAGTAAAAATTAACAATAATTAACTTTTGGAACAATTAACAGAAACATAAATATATTCCTATATATATTCATTAATGAAAGCCGTGTTACCAACAACCAATTGTATATAACCTCATCTTTTAAGCAAAGAGAGCATTTTCTCTACCTAGAATAATAAAATCCTTTATTATTTTAACAAGTGAGATTTTATATATTTTACAAAGAATGCTATATTCTTATATCGATCTTTATAAATAACCACTTACACTTTTTACAGGTCAAGTCATTATCAGGTTTTTGATTTTCTCTTTTATTCTTATTTATAAGGAAGGAGTAAAATGTAAAATGCTCCTCGGATTCCGCATTTTGATTTAAATGATTATTATTCTCATTTTAATATAAAATGAGATAATAAATCATTAATATCACTTGCACATTAAAAAAAAAATTCTCATAAAAAATAATTAAGGATTAGAAATTGAAGGTTAGATTATTATTAGCACATATGTTATTCTTTTCTTATATAAATTATTAAATAATCAATTAGACTGTCCATTACTTCTATCTAAGATTGGATTATATGTACCACCTTATCCTTGTCATATTAGTACATATCTGTACGATTACATGTACGATTCTTCAGAAACAATTATGGCTCAAATTCACCTATCTTACTTATCTCAAAATTATATAACAGTAAATTCCATAGTAATAGTAGTATAGATATAAATTTTAATACATTTGGAATTTTAAAAAATACGCTTTTGAACCCTTATAATTTGGATGTATAAAATTATAGTTTTTAGTAATAGTAAAGACATATTGTAGTAGTATTACTTAACTTACAATAATAAATGAAGGCAACGCTGTGCATACCTATAAGTTAGATATACAAATATAAATATAAGAAATTTTATATTATAAGTAGTCATAATATTTATTGTGTGTCTAGTTGGTAAGCCTTTTCTAATAAATAATTAAATAAATATCAATATGACGTTGCTGTTGAATATTAAGAAAAATGGCTGTATGGGCTCGAACCCTTTGCCTGCCCTGATACTGGACGAGGAAATCAATGACTGTCAGTTTCATCCATAATCGAGTGAATCGCTTTTTTCAGAGTTTCGCTAGGCTGGTCATGTTAACAATACGATTACAGTATATGTCACATTTGAATTTAGAACAAACTGCCCGGCTCGTACATACCTACCACAGACAAATCTCTGTCACCAGTGTAATAAGAAATGTGATGAAAGACAATAATCATCGATATAGAAATAACGTCAAAGGTACTCTGCCATAATTAACAGGAATTGTGTTGAAAAGAAAGTGCTCAAATCGATATTAGAACCTAATTCATATTGTGATGGCCGCTCACCATTTTTTACAGTACGGTCGTATTACAAACGTTTGTAATAAAGAAAAAAAAGATGTAAAAAATGTAAAGTTTTTGGTTTGTAGCTGCAAACACAAAAGAGTTTTCGCTACACAATACGAAGAGTTTTTGTTCGTCCGCAACGTTGAATTACTGGGTTGTTTTTAAACCTTTAATATCTTCTTAGGTCTTAGAATGATATACCTACTATAAATGATATCTAAAATCTGAATGTAACACTGAAGATTTTGATCATATTTATTTGGATAAGGACTAATACAAAATAATAATGTGTAACACGTCACATATAACTAAATATTATGTCAACTAACTAACAAGTTTCTTACCTACCTTGTACTATTACATACTCTTTGGTGGTCGGCTGACGACCACTAACGACCTACACAATACAATCTATATTTATAAATGTCAAATTGTTATCGATATACATTTAAGTACTCTAGATTTCGCGATCCGAATATTCACTCTGTTCTACTGAACTGTACTGCAATCCGTTTACCTTACTTTGGTGTGGCTAATAAAGTGTATGAAGCGCCCTAGCCGTTAACTTATAAGAATAATTAACGTATAGATACTAGACAACCCCGATAATACGTCAACAATTTTACGAATTAAATTTGAAGACAAAACTTATGAACGATGCGGGACTGGAACCCGCGACCTCTCGCGTTCCGTGGGAGCGCTCCTCCAACTGCGCCAACCGTTCGAGTGACGCATCGTTAAGGATAGAATTGTAAGGAAAAAATGAATTTTCTTCTCATATTCTGTAGACATAATCATGTTCTGTGAAAATAAAAGCTTCATATAAACCGTCAAAAAATGGTTTCAACTATGCGCCATTTTGGCGATTTCTTGAGATAGCGGTCTTAAGTGTTGCAGCTTAGGTTGAACTTAACAAAAGGGAGAGCGATATTGCTTTGAGTAGTTTGTCTATACGTTAGTAGTAATAGCTAGCAATTTATTGTTCGTCTTGAATAGTACTACAATAAAACCGAACCAAGCTCTAACTGAATTCTCAGTACGCACTTATGTACACAATAGCCCGAGTAATATTACACCATAAAGATAAAGGAAAAAAATAAATGATTTTTTTTTTAAGGCATACTTTTGCACAAATCATCTTATCTCAAACTAGGCATATAGCCTGTACGTACTAAGGGTACAAGACAACGATATATTTAATACAATATACTTACTTAAATATCTTATATATAAAATTCTCATGTCGCGGTGTTTATAGTTAAACTCCTTCGAAACGGCTTGACCGATTCTCATGAAATTTTGAGTTCATGCATATTGGGTAGGTCTGAGAATCGGACAACATCTATTTTTCATCCCCGTAAGGGTGGTCCACGCCAAATTTCTTTTTTTTGATTTTTTTTTAAATTTGTTTGATTATGAGTCAGCATTAAAAAATACTAACTTCAAATTTTCACCAATCTACGATCAACAGTTACTTTTGTATCGCGATTTTAATATCGGCAATACAACGTTTGCTGGGTCAGCTAGTATATACATATAAAATGATTGAACCTACCGGGATTCGAACCCGGTACCTCTAGCTTAGTAGTCAAGAGTCATTAACCATTCGGCTATGTGGGTCGTCAATTACCTAACATAATAGTAAATCTCTATATAAACATAACATTATCTATATAACAATGTACTTACACATCAGATATAACCTCGCTCGAGCATTTAATGCAGCTTAGGCTTATAGGCTTTAGTGGAAAGGTTTCTCGGAGTTGTCAAGATTAATTTATTAAAAACCCTCGTCTCACGCGAACCTTCCTGTTAATACTCTTTAATGTCATTCTACAATCTATGTCATTCTAGCATTTTTATTTTATACACTCTGTGCATGTTTGTGTGTGATTTTATATTATAAAAAAAACGTGAGCGTCTCGGGACACCCAACTTAAGCATATCTAAGGTATTACTTAGGTAATTACTTAAATTTTATGTTTATTATTATAATAATGTAAGGAAAAGTTAGTTGATTATAAAATATATTTTATTTTTAGTTTTTATACTTCAATATGTGGGGTATTACATTAGAATTTCATCATCATATATAACAATATTCTTCAGCATCGACGATGGGAAGATGATATTCTAAAGATGGCAGGTGCGACTTGGACGAGGACAGCAAGAGATAGATCTTTGTGGAGAAAACTTGGGGAGGCCTATGCTTAAAAGCAAAACTATCTAGAAACCGGTGTCTATTAATTATTATTTATTTTATATAATCAAATTAAAATAGTAGATTTAAGATTAGAAATGTAACTGCACTTATTTATACATTGTTAATAAAGGCTTTTGTTATTATTATAACAATATTCTTATGGTAGCTATAATAAGCAACGAAATTTTTACATTGTATGTCATCTAAAAATCTTGCAACGACTTTGGCAATTAACTATTAAATATTTACAAATATGGCTGTATGAGTTTAAACCCTTTGCCGGTCCTAATAATGGACGAAGAAATAAAAAAAAATTAACGAATGTGGCAAACGTCAGAAAATTTCTGACAAGTTTTATTTATATATTTATTAAATAGGTCCAATAGTTTCAGAGATTAGCCCGTACAGGCAGAGAAACAATAAATTAAAAAAAAAAACAGGACTTGTTCTATTTCTCTTCTTACATCCTGACTCAGTTTTGATAATTTTTTTTCTTTGTACAGATATTTGATCTCTACAGATTTATTATAAGTATGGATTACAAAAGTATTAATAAAGAAACACATATACTTGGATATTTAAAAAGATATTACTGAGCAAATTAAAACAATTTTTAAAAATCAATTTAAAGCCATTGAACGTTTAGCGGTTAAAAATTGTTTCGATTGATATTTTCTGACGGAAGTATCGCGTTACGTAACGTAGCGGTTCACCCTCCAATAGGAAGTTATCATTACAAAATGATAGAAAATATCAGCCTAACAAAACTCTCTAAGATAAAACCTATTCACTATCGACTGAACTGCATGTTTCATAAAATCGTGTATGAATCATGCAGTCATTGATAGATTGACAGATGTCGGATATTATCTTGTAAAAAAACGGAGATGGCCGAAATCCACTACGTTTACGGCCGTTTTCAATAACGTATCTCTAGTAACGGATATACTGCTATTACCGTTTAACGACAAGATCTTATCTATCCATAGTTATGTTCAATATAGTTATATTATAAGTTATAGTCCAATGGTATCTGACGATAGATTATTGAAATGTAAGTAAGAGTAAAAGGATAGATTTGTCTACCACTAGTAAGTTAAACTCAGTACAGATAGGTTATTGAAAACGGCCGTTAAGAAACTGTTTGCAAAGAGAACTTAATCACCACGTTCAACTCTCATCAACTTTTTTCTTTCAAACGTCTTATTACTTAGAACGATTATACTTCGTTGCCTTTTTTATTTCAAACTTATGTCAAATCACTGCACATTTCATACTAAACTAAATTTCAATTTTTACTCAGTTACGAAGTCCCGCCTCTTATTATGTAGTATTTGCATCCTCTCAAATATTGACATAAATGAATGTGTTGTTTATGTATTGGGTCGATTTACTCCAAATAGATAAACTTGCCCGCAGCGACTGTGGGAAACATGAAAGATATTTAAGTATAACAGCATCAAGCTATGTCGATAAATCAGGAGCTGTTGTTTTTTCTAAAAGAACGTGAAAATAGTGTTTCGAGCGTTAGATCCTCATTACCAAATGATGACCCCACAGCCCACTCAACATTCGATTTACGATCGATTTTGCAATTTCGAAACATGCAATAACACTCATAAAGTTCTTTACGTCGGTGAGGGAAGTTTCGTCATGAATGCGTGACACATTTTCCTTTTCTATCTTCCTGTATCTCTATTAGAGATCTTCTCTCTCGCACATTTTGTTTGACTATACGCTAGTAAATTGTAACTTTAAAGTATATTATTACTAGCTGACCCAGCAAACGTTGTATTGCCGATATTAAAATCGCGATACAAAAGTAACTGTTGATTGTAGATGGGTGAAAATTTGAAGTTATATGTATTTTTTAATGCTGACTCTAAATTTAAATTTAAATGTAATTAATAAAAAATGTCAAAAAAATTAAAAAAAAAAATTACGTGGACCACCCTTTACATTTAGGGGGATGAAAAATAGATGTTGTCCGATTCTCAGACCTAACCAATATGCACTCAAAATTTCATGAGAATCGGTCAAGCCGTTTCAAAGGAGTTTAACTACAAACACCGCGACATGACAATTTTATATATTAGATATGTGTATGGTCGTACTTCCCGCCCGTCGTAAACTAGATCACATAAACATAGCTTCAACACTATTTACAAACAATGTCGAGTCTGTCTGTCATTCTACCTCGCCGGCAGAATGGATCCCATTTCTGACAACCGCAGTGCTATTCCAACTCACCAGTCACCACGTTTCGCCGCTCTACAGCTATTGTCAGAATCGCAAATTACTTTTTCATTGTATGTACCCACACTCAGATTAGAAAGGGCCGGGCATACCACAACAGAGTAAAGGTACTTTGAACAATTGGGCAGTTAATTATACTTCATTTAATTGCTTAGCTACATTAATTTTTATGTTCGGAACATTTGAAATTATGGATGGAGCCAACATTGAATTGAATGCTTAAATGGTATTAGATAGAAAGTTGGATAACATAAAGTATTTTTGAACTGAAAACTTCTTTAGCTGCGTTGAGCGCTTTTTGGTAAGGGAAAATCTTATGGGTTCGCGTCACCGACATGCTGATGATTGGCATACATGATAAATAAATAAAAAGCAAATGAGCTGAATTTTTGTATACACTTTTATTACGGCGTTTTAATGAAGATGTAAAAAATCGACATTGATATCGTGCCGGCTAAAAAAGTTATAAAGGTCCAAAGGTCAGGAAAGTCTGTTTTTAATCAATCAGAGGTCAGTAGACGTCAATATAAAAATGATTTGTCGTGAAATTATCTACATAAAATCTTCTTGCATTTTTTTTCTTTAAAATTAACCGTTTTCGGACTAGAGCGTTGTGAAAGCGACTTCATTATAGCGATGCAGTCGTTTTTTCACCACCTTACGTATATAATCCATGATATGTACAAGGGGTTTTTTAATTTCAATAAAAAAATTAAGGTTTTTCCAGTTTCCTGGATTCCCCCCCCCCCCCCCCACACAAACCTCGTGTATTAGTTTTTTAAGCATAATAAAGTTTTATCCCTCAATACGTAGATAGGGTTGTAGAAATAAGTTTTCTGATACCTACATATATAAGGCATAATTGTAAATTGCTTTAATAAGTAGATTTAAGTAATTTTGTATATATACTTTAAGATCAAATATAGAAATTTGGAATTTGATTTTTTTTTTAAAGTACTTCAAGATTCTTCTCGGTTTCTTTTGTTTCCTTGTTTAATATGTAAGTAACTAATTTATCAGCCTTTTGCTTGTGGCTTTAATTACGTTATAGTTTTCAAAATTATCTTATGCTTTATGTTGTAACCAAAGAATGTCTCCTATTCCAATTATGCGTGTCGAGTTAGTCTATAAGTGGAGTGTACAACATTATAAAAGATATTTAACTGTGTTCATAGATAAAGTTGTATGCATCTCTCTCTCCCCAAGAGAAGGTCGCCTTCGATGTAGGCTTAGAGGGCACTTGCCAACGTCAGGTGGTGGTTAGTGGGTAGGCACTTAGGTTGAGTCTAACATAACCATGTATGCATTCACAACCTCCCTCCCGACGTAATCCCGGAGAATAGCCCTTTCCCTATGTCTGGGTGCATAAAAAAAAGGCGTTGGCTTCCTAATAAATAAATACTCTATGCTTTATGCGGACGTTCCGGATACCAGCGGACATAAAATCTGTTGTTTACATTTCTATTCAACAGCAAAAAGTATTGACGGTCGAAAAGTATTATACTGTTTTTAACAGTATGTTTGGGAACCTTATATACGGTATCCGGTATCCGCAGGAGAGGCTGCGACGACGCGAATATATTGGAGAGTGTTACGTTACATACCCCGGCAGGAAACGAACGTGAGGATCAAATAATTGTATCAAATAGCTTCATTAGAGAGTGGGTAATTTAAGTTGGAATCTTAAGTCAAGTGTAATGCTGTCATGTCCGCGGTCCCAGCTCCGTTCATTCCGCAGAAGTATCGATTACCGACTCGATCCCAGAGGAGGTGATATGACGCTAGTGATGTGATCGAACACAGCCGCAGAGTACGTGGTCAGTCAGTGTGATTGAGACACAAATTTTTTAATGAAAATAAGGGACGCGATGAGCAGGACGTTCAGCTGATGGTAATTGATACGCCTTGCCCATTACAATGCAGTGCCACTCAGGATTCTTGAAAAACACAAAGATACTGAGCGGCACTATAATTTCGCTCGTCACCTTGAGACATAAGATGTAAACTAATTTCACTATCTACGGCGCCTTCAGACCGAAACACCGTAAAGCTTATAAATTACTCACGGCAAAATAGGCGCCGTTGTGTACCCATAATCTAGCCGGCATCCTGTGCAAAGGAGCCTCCCACTGGCAGGTGAAAGGTATCATACAATAAGGTCGAGGAAGAAGTCTTTTTAGTAGTATATTGTATAATAATAGTTCACACACTTCATATATATTATCTAGCCCTAAATTAGGCATACAGTACACTGTACAAAATTCCAATCCTCGATTCTGCAGGTATGTGTTGTTTTGATTAACGTTGAGTGAGTATGCTATGCAATAGCGATAGATTGCCTATCAAAATTGGCTGCAATTACCTGTAAAATGACGTAAAATTTATTAGAAAAACACATAAGTAGTTGCAATAATTGATATCAGAAAATTAATCATATTAACATTAATTATAGGCAATTTTAGTAACTTACAATGTTCTACCTACAAGATTGCAAAACAGTCATAACCAAAAAAGCTCATATCTTCTAATACACCCGAAAAAGAGTCTTGCGTTTCACATAAAATGCAATGACACTTTTTCCCCAGCCCATTATATCGATGGTGTATCTACGATTGTCATCTTCATGATGCAGCACGCAGAAAGCACTGGCAGGTTGCACGGAAATCGCTCGCGAACATAAGCGATATCCACTGTGACGCCCAAGGGGGTTTGGGGCGCGGGGAGGGGGAAGGCGGACGGTGCCTTTGTCCGTGCTCGCTTCGGGGTGCCATTAAAGTAGATTTTTTGCGAGTAGGAAGAATCGAGAGCGATGAATGGTCCCAATACCCGACTCGATTCTTTTTTGTATGAAAATAAGACAATAAATGAGTTACGGTGAGCTGATCATATTTCACGGGAATTTGGACGAGACTGTTACCAATAGCAGCTGCCACCTCCAAGTAATAAATTAAATGTATGTAGATATTATAATTTATTTTTATTTCAAAAAAAAATACTTAAACTACATTAACCGTCGGGGCTTTGCTACCGTCAACGTATTGCCGAATGGTATTGGAATTTCACGTGACGATGGCAAGAGACCTGATGGCATGACGATGATGAGTCGCTGGAGTCGCGAAACGATAATGTTAAATGATTATAGTTTAAACTTGTTTTTTACAGAACTTGTTTTTTAAACAGGGGATATACATTTTGATAAATATTTTGACTGTTGCATCTCAATATATTCTTGACAATGTTAACACGAGGAACAAACATAAACTTGTTTTGCTTACAGCTCGGGGAAGTAGAGTTTGTAAGTCTTTTATTGGCTATATATGCTTTTACAATATGATCCCAGAAAAAGTACAACACAAAGGTGTTACGAAATTTAAAAGAATTGTTTAAAAATGTTTGTGTGGTAAAGGTTATTATAACATAAATTATTTTCTTAATGATACCACAGACTGGGAATTAAGCGGAGACCCTCAGGCTCTTTAATTATAAATTTTATTGTCCGATACTACTTAGATTGTAACTAAAATTAAAAAAAAGCCCGCTGATACTTTCCGTTCTTCTCAGACCTGAAGCCTTCTATTTCGAACGGTTGGTAGTTTTTGACGTTCAATAAGTGATTTCAAAATCCTATTTCGAATAATAATATTGGAATTTGAGTTTGTTCAGATAGCAGGCGTCTCTCGGCACACCTATATTAATGATGAGCACGGAAGCGGGGTACAGGAGGGAGGGTTCGGCGCGTCATTATGTTCAATTGTGATGGATTGGATGGACGATGCACGCCGCGCCCGGACACTGTCCCCTGTCCACTCAGGGCTACAATACGATGTTAGTTCCATCGTTACGAGTAAAGACCATCATTAGACAAGCTTACATACTTAACATACAATGGTATTGTGCTACTACGTATCGTACACTTACACCTACATGTATAAAAATGAATTGCTGTTCGTTAGTCTCGCTAAAACTCGAGAACGGTGGATCTTTTTGGATAATTTTGGACTTGAATTATTTGTGGAAGATCTGAGAATGTTAAAAGGTGAATAAATAGGAAAATGCTGCTAAATTAAATAAAAACAACAAATTTGTTTTTCCTTTGATGTGTCCATACATAATTTCTATGAGAGAATGTATTGACGCACGGTTTGACAGTTCTGCTGTGAAACAATTTCATTACGACAGCAGGATGCATATTTTACGAAGTAATTTTTGATGTTATGATATATAATTGACAAATTCATATAAAAACATTATTTTATTTATTATATACAGAACAACGTTTGTCGGATCAGCTACTAATAAATACAAATACATATATGTACACATGTTGAAAATTGTTTGCACTTACCGGGATTCGGACCCAAGACCTCAAGCTCAGTAGACACCGTCGCTAGCCATTGAGCTTTTAGAAACCATATTGAACTGAGTTAGGTACTCACCAGGATGCCAACTGGGCACTGTCGCCTAAATAAGCACCTCAGTGTGGTCGGAATATAAAAAACGAAAGAACTTGTAGATTTTGCCTTGAGGCCGATGAAACGTCTCTTCATCTCCTCTGCAATTGCGGCCCACTAATGCATAATCGTAACACCATCCTTAGCGACTATACCCTAGTCCCAGATGCTGTTAGCAATACTCGCGTCAAGAAGATACTGCGTTTCATAAACGCGGCAGGGCTTGACGACGGATTTTTTTTTATGAATATGAGGGACAAGACGAGCAGGACGTTCAGCTGATGGTAATTGAAACGCCTTGCCCATTACAATGCAGCGCCGCTCAGGATTCTTGGAAAACCCCAATTCTGAGCGGCACTACTACTGTGCTCTCTAAGTCTCATTTGCCCAGTAATTTCACTAGCTACGGCACCCTTCAGACCGAAACACAGTAATGTTGACACATTACTGCTTCACGGCAGAAATAGGCGCCGTTGTGGTACTCATAAACTAGCCGGCATCCTGTGCAAAGGAGCCTGCCACTGGTAAAGAGGTATGAGTGGCGAACATAATAGTTCAATTCTGGACGCGGTGTTACTAGGACCCAAACAGGACTAGGCATATAGCCACCCTCTGCAATTAATAATAATGATAGGTATACACAACAGGTTTTGATAAGCAAGATGATGCACTCTGTTCTTTTTGAACCCGAAAATAATAATAAGCATTTTATTAATTAAACTCTTAAAAAAATCCGGCCTAACATTATAACCATAATAACTACCCGCTAAAATGTATTAATGTAGTTTTTTTTTTATATTTTGAAAACAACAGTGGGAGGCTCCTTTGCACAGGATGTCGGCTAGATTACGGGAACCACAACGGCGACTATTTCTGCCGTGAAGCAGTAATGTGTAAGTATTATTGTGTTTCGGTCTGAAGGGCGCCGTACCTAGTGAAATTTCTGGTCAAATGAGACTTAACATCTTATGTGTCAAGGTGACGAGCGCAATTGTATTGCCGCTCAGAATTTTTAGGTTTTTCATGAATCCTGCAGAATATCAGCTGAACGTCCTCCCCCTCTCGTCGCTTATTTTCATTAAAAAAAAATACAGCTTAATACAATAATAGTTAGGAAAATTTTAACATGAAAGGCTATAGTTTCAAGTTTATACCGATAATTACTAGCTAATTAATAATTATAATAATAATATTGACACACTTTTTACACAAATTATCTTGCCCCAAGCTAAGCATATATAGCCTGTGTTATGGGTTACAAGACAATGATATATTTAATACAATATATTTACTCAAACATACATATGTTCATATAAACATCCATGACTCGGAAACAAACATCTATATTCATCATATAAATGCTTGCACCTACCGGGATTCAAACCCGGGACCCCTAGCTTAGTAGGAAACATTAATAACAAGGTATTATTGATAAATAAGATATCATATTATTAATAAATAAGATATTTTGAATACACGACAGGGGAGCATAAAAACAGAAGTAATTAATTTGTGAAAAGCATATTGTTAATAGTACGTATAAATTGTAAAATTGCATCCGGCCGTTAGTTGTGAGGGAATAACACGGAGATAGGGGGTGACATATCAATTATGCCTAGCGATTTATAAATACAATTGAGATTGTATGATATTACACAATACAAGTAAATGAAATTTTTCAACGATTTGTTACTATTGTGGGAAGAGTTTTGTAATATTTTTTTTCCTTTTTTCCTCATAACATAACGCATATCATAACTCATAACATAACATAACGTGTTCAGTGATGGCAACCGAATGAGAAGAACCCAATTATTTTTTGTGAAATTTTCATTAAACGTAAATATATATACTTATATATATATACACTGGCCTGCAAAAGTAAGTATCACACTTTTCAAATTAATTTTTTTCTTAACTATAGAAAGTAGAGATTTAAGATTAAAAACGTTTTGTTGCAAATTTTATAGGCTTTAATTCTTAGAAACTAAAATTACACATTAGTAACATTTTTAACTTAAAAAAGATAAAACAATGAAAATAGACATTTATAGTTTATTGTAAAAAAATTCAACTAAAATGTTTTACATATTTAATTTTTAATAACTGGTATTGCCTCCTCGAGCTCTGATTACAGCTTCGAGCCGGTTTGGCATACTGAACACTAGGTTTCGGAGCCGATGTTGGGGAATATTCTCCCATTTTTCTACCAGGGCCTAGAGACAACTAAAGAGTGCCCTGAGGGTAGTAGGTGGTGGTCTGCGATTTCTGACTAGCCTGCCAAGCTCATCCCAGGCGTGTTCAATCGGGTTGAGATCAGGACTTCTTGATGGCCAAGCCATCAAGCTGATACCGACCTCCTGAATATACTCTTGTACGATATGAGCCGTGTGTGGCCGGGCATTATCATGCATCAGCATCGATCCATCACCCATATTTGCTAAATACGGCCCTGCATACTCATTGAGAATCTCTTGAGCATATTTTTGCCCAGTGAGGGTGCCATTTTCTATGGCTACTAGATCTGTGCGACCTTCTGAAGATATGCCAGTCCATACATGTACACTGCCTCCACCGTATTGGACTCTTTCTGAGGTGCAGGCTTGAAGGTATCGCTCACCAGGTCGCCTGTAAACACTTCGCCTTCCATCAGAAGTGTAAAGGGAGAATCAAGACTCATCTGCAAACAAAATTCTTGACCATTCTTCTTCATCCCACTGTATGTGTTCACGGGCGTATCACAGTCTCGCTACTCGATGCTGTCTCTCGAGTTTTGGGCCACTTGCTGGTCTTCGGGGTTTCAAATTTGCTTCACTCTCACTGTACTGTCACTAATGTCTGAAGTAGCTGTTGCTGGACTTCAACTGCACCATGTTCTCGGGCATTGGTACACCTGGGTCTGCCATTACAAGGTCTCCTCAGATGGTGTCCAGTCTCTTCGTACCTTCGCTTTACCTTCTGGACCGTTCGTACCGTCACACCCACCATTCTTGCAGTGCGACGCATACTGATGCCTAGTTCCAGAAAAGCCATGATCCTAGCACATTCTTCAACTGAAAGAGGCATGATAAATAAATGTTATGTGCTTTTTAGCATAAATTTTTAAAAGAAGACCCATCGATCTTGAAAAAAATTTAAAACAGAAAGAAAAATGTGAATGGTAAAATTGTAATTCGGAAACGTCCACTTTGAAAAAGGAATGGTTTTGTTTTTGAAGTTTTTTTTCAGCCAATTCTTAAAAGAAGGTTACCGACTATAAAGTTTTTAGATACAAAATTAAATTTTCTTTGGGTCCTTTTTATTTCGAAAGTATATCTTGTGAACTTAAAACATTATCCCAATTTTAAAAGTGTGATACTTACTTTTGAAGGCCAGTGTATATCGCTCACCAACTAATAAGCAATTAGCCAATGACTTAGGTTTAAATACGTTTCACAATTAGGTAAAAGTAGTGTTTATATCAGTCTCATTATATATAATATTAAAACTTAACCAGTAGGCTTCTTTGCACCGGATACCGGCTACATTATGGTTATTACCACAACGGCGCCTTTTTCTGCCGGGAAGCAGTAATATGAAAGCATTATTGTGTTTCGGTCCGAAGGGCGCCGTAAATAGTGAAATTACTGGACGAATAAGGTGACGAGCACAATTGTATTGCCGCTCAGAGTTTTCGGGTTTTTCATTAATGCTGAGTGGTACTGCATTGTAATGCAGCGCTTCAGCTCAGATCAGCTGAACGTCCTGTTCGTGTCGTCCCTTATTATTTATAAGAAAAAAGCTTCGAAAGATTATATATTAAAAGCATCTTTGACAAAGAAGGCTTACTATAGTATAGCAGATTATATAGAGGATAATTATGTATGTTACTGCGCAGGCCACCTAAAATTGTATTAACTAAATATTAGATGACCTATTAATAATAACCTATTGATAATTACATATTACTAGACTACTATTTTATTTATTATTAGGGCTCCACGGGCTAAGTGTCACGACACCAAACGGTACAAAGATGTATGATTCACTCAGGCCAAAATATCTGCGACGCTTGTTGTCTTCGGCAGTCGAAGCAGCAGCCCCAGCACCAACTGACGTAACTTAGACATGAGAAGGAGCCAGAGTGTCGACGCAAGTAGCGTCCTACACCATCGCCCTTCCAATATTAGATTGAATAGGCTAAGTTTTTATATAATTTAAAAGATGGGCTGGGAGTTTCTTATCAGTTGTTCTCCTTATATCCCCTTTATGAACTGATGTAGCTTCATACCGTTTGCCAAGTGTTGTTGCAATATGTTATGTTATTGTCACTCCCTATGGTAGATAAATATATTTCTAATTCTATAATAGCGCAAGTATTTATAAGGTTTCTCGCACGGTTTCTATTCGCTTGAGTTGTCCACGAAAAGCTGATCGTCGCAGGCTAGGAGAAATACCGACTTTACATGTTGGTTTGCCCTACTATATTTTAAAACTTATATTTTTGAAAACTTGATGATTCGATACTAATAATAGTGTCATTGTAAAAGATATTGATTGTAGACAATTTTAAAAAGTTTTAGAGGAAGTTTATTTATTTTTTAAGGAAAAGAATGATATATGAACTTACGGGTTATTTAGTGTGATCTCCGAAAATGCAGTTGTTCTATGTCGCCCGCAGTCAAATGGTACTGGGGTGCATCAGACCAGAGATCAGAAAAATACTCCATGTGTGGCCGATCTTGCGCTTTGTAGTGCGCTAAAATATCCTAAATTCCCAAGCAACTTACTAGTGTCCTAAACATAGTTAAACTCCCATTACCAGTTGGAGGCTCCTTTGCACAGGATGCCGGCTAGATTATGCGTACCACAACGGTGCCTATTTCTGCCGTGTAGCAGTAATGTGTAAGCATTACTGTGTTTCGGTCTGAAGGGCGCCGTAGCTAGTGAAACTACTGGGCATATGAGACTTAACATCTTACGTCTGCGTCTGTGCCGCTCAGAATTTTAAGATAATTCAACTACTATGAGAGCGTTTACCTCTACTTAAGGAGTGCCTTTCCATAGTTCTTTTTTTATGAAATCAAGAGACGAGACGAGCAGCTGATGGTATTTGATACGCCCCGCCCATTACAATCCAGTGCCGCTCAATATTATTGGAAAACCCAAAAATTCTGAGCGGCACTAAAACTACGCTCGTCACCTTGAGACATAAGATATCAAGTCTAATTTGCCCAGTAATTTTACTAGCTACGGCGCCCTGCAGACCAAAACACAGTAATGCTTACACATTACTGCTTCACGGAAGAAATAGGCGCTGTTCGGCTCCACTCGTTTCCCACTGGTAAACTTGATATTAAAGACGTGTAATGTGTTAGTATTGATATGTGAACGAGAGTTCATGCCAGCCATGCTGTGGGTTGCATGAACTGCCACACATCACTCCCGATATATGTCTACCGAATACTGGAGTATAGACGTACCTGACAACCCGATCTCTAGTGTTTCCCATACTTTTTTTTTTTCGAGAGGAGTAAAATACATGTACGTATTGAAGACCCCGAAACGGGGCCCATATGTCGGGCTCGGGTGTAAACACCCCCTACCGACTAAAAACCTCCTCTTTGCTGATAGCCATGCAGGCTTTTACAGCAAAGCCGGGCGGGGGCCTTGGAGGCCGAAAATGTAGCTCACAGGCGCGGGGCGTCTCGGAAGGAGACTCGAACCTCGGACCGCCTGCTCACTAGGCTGGATGGAGAGAAGATCACTAACGATCTAATATATCTGTAAGTCCAGTGGACTCTAGGTTTGAAGAGACTTCGCGCCGGCGGGTGCGGTGATATATGTATGTAAGTATGTGTGAGTGTATGTAAGTGTGTGACTATTTGTGTGATTTGTGATGTGAGTGTGAGTGGTGTTAAACGATTACAGGACGAGGACTATCTCGTCGAGCTTCTATGTTTCGGCACCATATAGTAGTATGTTTCCCATACTACTATATGGTGCCGAAACATGGTCAGTCAAAGAACGAGAGAGACAAAGGATTGACGAATTAGAAATGTGTTGTTGGATACGAATGCTACGAGTATCTTGGACATAATGCCGCACAAACGTCTCGGTACTTGAAAAACTCAAGGTGAAAGGAAGGCTTTTATCTATAGTCAGAGCGCGTATCCTGAGATACTTTTGACATATCACGCGACGTGGAGAGCATGCCATAGAGAGACTTGTTGTTCAGGTAAGGGTCAACGGCAGTAGGTCAAGACGACGCTCCCCTATGCGCTGGACAGACCAGAGCAAAGCCGTAACCAACACTCCCCTCAACACATGTGCCAGAGAAGCAACAGCCAGGGATAACTGATGTAGAACCGTTCGTCGTTCGACGTGACCACGACTACTCTGTCAAAGGTAATCCGACTAAGAAGAAGACAACCCGATGCTTCGTGATCAATTAAATTTGTATTAATACGTACGTTAGCCAGTGTTTTAATATTCAAAATACTAATCAGCTGATGCTTCTCACACTCATGCTTTGTTTGTCTCTACGCTAGTATATTGTAAGTCTACTGTATATACCGTAGGGTTTTGCCAGAAGATTTAGTTATTTATTATATCAAACACGAATTAGACATAGGCTGGTACAGGTTAATGTAATATCATTCTAAAGCAAACTCTGCTGGCAATTTGGACTTTGAACTAATTTAGGTAAGACTAGCAACAAGCTATTGTAAATCTCAGTGGATATCATTCTAATGAATTTCAGCAACTTCTTGGCCTAAATGCTATTGGGTCCCCCAAGGCTCGCATTTCGGCCCGTTACTATTAACAATATTCATCAACGGTATTTCCAAAAAGTATTGTTGAATATTATTATGCTGACGATTTAAAAGTTTATAGAAAAGTGAATTGCCCTCTTGATCAAATTAAGCTACAAAATGATATTAATCGTGTGTCACTTTGGTGCACGACAAATCTTATGCAGCTTAACAGCAATAAATGCAATCATTTAAGAAATTTCTAGAAAACAATATAAAGTTTAAAAAAAAGATTTTGATGAATTTAAAGATCTAGGCATAATAAAAGATAATGAACATTGTTTTAACGGTGACGTTGCTAAAATTGCACAAAAAAGTCATAAATCTTGAATATATTTTTCGAAACACTCGAGTTTAGGTCTACTGTGTCACTCAAAATTCTCTAGAATTCCTTGAAAATAATTCCGTAGCTCTGTATCCATACAATAAAAAGACATATAATACGAATAGAATCAATTCAGAAAAAAATTACTTATTTCTCAATATTAAGTTTATAGAAACTCTCCTATTACGTTTTAAATTCAAAAAGTATATCAATTTAATCAACTCATCTATGTAAACCATAATAAAACACTTATTTACTTTTTTCAACTGTTAACTATTAAAACGTATATAATACTAGCTGACCCAGCAAACGTTGTATTGCCGATATTAAAATCGCGATAAGAACTGTTGATCGTAAATGGGTGAAAATTTGAAGTGGTATGTATTTTTAATCCTGACTCATAATCAAAAAAAAAAAATTTAAAAAAATGTCAAAAAGATTTAAAAAAAAAAATTGGCGTGGACCACCCTTAACATTTAGGGGGATGAAAAATAGATGTTGTCCGATTCTCAGACCTACCCAATATGCACTCAAAATTTCATGAGAATCAGTAAAGCCGTTTCGAAGGAGTTTAACTACAAACACCGCGACATGAGAATTTTATATATTGGAAGTAAATAAGTTATTACTAATTCTAGTAATTCATTATTTTATTTTCCTAAATTGTTTTTAGCATCCGCTGTTTAGTTTAATAAGGCTGTGTATGCCTTTAATTTAGATAAACCTGTAAATAGCAACACTTATAATAGTTATCTTGTAGGTAAGGCTAAATTAATATATTATCTTATATCTTTAAATGAGCAAATTTTGTATACATCTATAATCTGAATCTCGCAAACGGTTCCAACGATTTTGATATAATTTAGTATACAGGGGATTTCGGGGGCGATAAATCGATCTAGCTACGTTTCAATTTAAAAAAAAATGCAGTTTTATCCGTGTTTTAATGAGGAACACCTACAATAATATTAGAATACATAGGCAAATTTATTGGGTGATCCGGAAAGCAAAAGACCCCGGCTCGGATCCAGATTTCCTATTAGATTTTTTTTTGGTCAAGTTTTGTACCTTCTTAAAAATCTGAGTAAGGCTCGGTCATCCAGATTTTAACCTACAAGTACCTGGATTTCTGTATTTATACAGAAATTTATCTTTATTCGAACGTTTTAAGCCAAGACAGATATTTATAATTTATATATATGGAAAAATTCAAATACTTACTATTGAAAACAGGGGGCAAATAAATAATGAGAAAGATTATTCTTTGGTAAGTTTATAGCATAAACAATTAACACTATTTGTATATTCATCTTCATAGAAATATCAAAATTTTTGGTAAACTTCGGACCATATTATAAACCCTCACCGAATTATAGCCGGGAGCCTAAATATAACAGTCTTAAAATTATGAAATCGAAGTCACGACCGTAGCAACCCAATGCAATCTGATTACAATAAAAGTCATTTATTTTCTACAAATTGTTTGTTGTAAAATTGACAGGAGCTCGACAACATTCACAATATTATAATAATACTAGCTGACCCAGCAAACGTTGCATTGCCGATATTAAAATCGCGATACAATAGTAACTGTTGATCGAAGATGGGTGAAAATTTTAAGTTGTATGTATTTTTTAATGCTGACTCATAATCAAACTTTAAAAAAATGTCCAAAAAGTTAAAAAAGAAAAAATTTGGTGTAGACCACCCTTAACATTTAGGGGGATGAAAAATAGATGTTGTCCGATTCTCAGATCTACCCAATATGCACTCAAAATTTAATGAGAATCGGTCAAGCCGTTTCGAAGGAGCTTAACTACAAACACCGCGACATGAAAATTCTTACACAAAGGTATAATATTATAATGGTATACCAATTATTATTGATGAATTGAGCGTTTTTATTATTATCGTTGGTCATTAATGATCTATCAATGAAAATAAGGGACGACACGGGCAGGAAACTCAGCTGATGGTAATTGATACGCCCTGCCCATCACAATGCAGTGCCACTGAGGTTTTTTGAAGTTCCAAAAATTTTTAACGGCTCTACAATTGCGCTCGTCACCTTGAGACATAAGATGTTAAGTCTCATTTGCCCAGAAATTTCACTAGCTACGGCACCCTTCAGACCGAAACACAGTAATGCTTACACATTACTGTACCCATAATCTAGCCGGCATCCTGTGTAATGGAGCCTCCCATTGGTCAATTATTATCAAAACCAATTCACCTAAATATCGTATATATTTCATTTAAGTAAAGTTTGATGACGTTTGGTCTGCTTTTCAGGCCAACGTACTAAAATAAACAAGATTTGTTTGAAATAAACAAGAAAGAATTTTTGCAGCTGAATTGTATTATTTTGGTATTTTGAGCCTTTAAAAGATAGTACTGCATACTATGCAATATCTCTCTCGCAATAAATATATTTTATTATACCCTGCAGTGTGTGTAACTATGCAGGGAAAGGAATACATGTTATTACATTTTAAAACATAGATTGATGAAAATGCACGACCAGAGGACGAAACCGCAACCACACACGTTACATGAGGGTAACTGAGGGCCGAGCGGGTGTAGCGAGGGGGGCACAATCACAGAGCAGCCACAGCTATGGAGCGGACGCACAGGGTTGCCACGCGTCATATATTATTACTAGTCATATAAATCAAATGGATCAAAGGACAGATTATCCCATTTGTGATCATCCTTCTGATGTTACTAGTCCCAATAAGTAGTATCAGTCCAATTCGTCCGTTCCCTCTCTCCCCATGAGAAGTCGCCTCCGATGAAGGCTTAGCGGGCACTTGCCCAAAGCCAACCTCAGGTAATGTTTTAGTGCCTAGGCACGTAGGTTGATGTGTATCCGACTCACCACCTCCTTTCCATTGTTTTCCGGAAAGTAGCCCTTCCTCCTTTGTCTGGGTGTAAAAAAAACTCACGAGGCATTGATGCTGCCAACGAAATAGTCAGGAGATGCCCGGACATAGTGGTAGGTAATTAGACGTGAATTAACCCTTCTCCTCCAGATAGTCTGCATCAGTCATAATATGGCATTTCATACAATTTTACAACATAACTTCTATGCAGCACGAACTGTTTGATGTGTTTGTTTATCTCTCAAAATGCCCAATCCGCTCGTCATCCACGTCAATATATAGTTTATTACGAATCTGTTGATTTTTGGTTTATTTTATGTGTCCAAAATTGAATTAGATATTAGTTTTATGACTGTCTTTGATTAAAATCTGAGGTCTATAAATATGAAGTACTATTGTTACTATTTAAATAACTAAATACAATTTTGTATTGGCGATTTTTTTATGGAGAAAAATCCAGATAGAATATTAACCGGGACTTTCTCATCAGATCATATTTTATTACATTAACATTACAATCGTAATTTATAAACTAATTACAATTATGAGGCACCATATCGGTGTTGTTGGCAGCCCTGATTTAAAACTGCAACTGCTCGTGACGGCTCCTAATACTAAACCGAGCAGCTCTAAGCCGCTGCCTTTTCCCTCGCATTAAAACTCTATACAACATCCAACTCTAAGTAGTTACCGACGTGTCCAATCTATTAAAATAAAATAATATAGGTTTTCATTTGTGCTGCACGCTAAAAACTACTGAATAGATTTCAATTAAGTCTTCTATGTACTGGCTAATGGGATGGAACTCAATTCTTTCCCTAGACCATAAATTACTTCTATACAATGCAGTCGTCAAACCCGTGTGGACAAATGGCATTCAACTATGGAGAACCGCCAATGACAGCAACATAATATGTCTGCAAAGAGCATAAAACGGTATCATGCGAACAATTGTGCATGACCTGTGCATATATTACCCTGGTTTGCTCGCAGTGACAAGATACGTCATTATCTGGACATGCCCGCAATAAAGGAGGAAAAAAAATGTGTGTGGGTACCTATGTACGCAGTTAAGAAAGTATTTTTTGGCGAAATAAAACAAAAATCCTTAAAAAAAATTAGTCCACGTGCTATTTTTCGAATACGAGCGCGGCCCTATCTACATTGCGCCTATGCTACGCAAAAATGACACTAATTGAAACCACAGACTCACTAATATATCTAGATAAATTTAAAAAAATCGATATTTTAAAATGTACCATGAAGATGCAACTCTTTATTGATTATAATTGGATAAATAGCGATAGTACTTTTAAAATTAAGAAAAAAATGCTCGGCATTTCATATGCCTGTACTTTATTTTTAGTCTCAAACAGAATCTAAGAATATAATTTAAATTATAAAATATATTACACAACCATGTGTCAGACACTAATATATGCCAATGTATGATCAATCTCCTCTGCATAACAATAATATTATTTTTTGTTATTCGAACAGTAGTAAACTGCAACTAGTCGATAATTCTTCATTACCAGCAACAGACTTATAATGCCTACTAGTCGGCTAAGTCGAGTAAGTGAGTCTTTTGTCGTTTACAACAAGATCCAAGAAAATGTTCATAACAAAAGTATTACGATATTCAAAAGAATTGTTAAGAAACGTTTGTGTGGTAAAGGTTACTATAACATAAATGACTTTCTTAATGATAACACAGATTTTGAATTTGACCGCCCTTAGGCTATTGAATATTAAGTTTAATTGTACGATATTACTTTGTAACCATTTAACCATTTTCGTTTGTTGTGCCCATTCTTCTCACGTCTGAGGCATTATTTTGGAATGGGTGGTAGTTTTTGACTTTCAATAATTTTTATATTCTATTTTGAATAAAAATATTTGAATTTGAATGGTTTTACTTAAAAACATTTTTTATATCTTCCGCATTTATTTAATAGCGTCTGTGCACTAAAGTTTATTTATTTTTTATGTTTTAATGACCTGCAGTCGGCTCCAGTGACTACTATAGCATTACGGAAACCATATTTAAATAACATTATTGTTGCATGCAGCAGGACACAATTATGAGGCCTGTAGACTGCGTGGACATGGCACATGGATACATAGATCAGGGTTGTCACGCGGTTGCGAATCAAGGGTAAGCCATTATATTACCTACTTTGTAGCTAACCACTCGAGCGAGCGCCGCGAGGGCTGCCTACCGTACCCACACAATATATGAAATGAAATGAAATTTATTTATTTCGTCGAATACAGTATACACTATAGGTCCATGGACGAGTAAAAAAAGAAGGACGCCGCACCGTGACATTAACAAGTGAAGCACCTTTATGCTAGTATGTGTGCGGTTACGGGGGATACCAGTTAAATAATTTTTTCTCCTTTAAATAATCATATATGGCCATAAATGGCCTATGCGAAAGCAAAACAATCTGTGCCGATGTCTACTGCAAACTAAATGTAAATCGAAAACTATGTAAAGATTGTTATTAAAGGCTATTATTATTATTATTATATGGCCATTAATACTTTAATTGTGTTGTTTTTGCACTTTTTCACAACGCACGACGGCATTTTTAAAATATTTTATTGCGACGCAAACTGATCTGTCACAGACGATGGCAAATCTCATAATGGCGGCCGATCGGCTTGTATTAGTGTAAGTGTATGCGTGGGGCTATGTATTTACACGTTTACCGGCTTGTTATGGTGACACGGAGTCCTTATTTTTTTTATTCGTCCGTGTATAGATCTTAAATTTATTGCAGTGTCTTCTATTCGGCTAATTTAAAAAAATCCTTAACACTATAAAAAAAAAATGTCGATTAATTACATGAGCGAGAGCGGATTTATCGTTTTAGTCCTTGACCATATACAGCGCACGAAAACCGGCGAAATATTTTTTGAAACACTGCGTGTATGTATGTGTGTCTGTGTGTGTGTGTATTTTTTTTCTGTATTTTATTATACCTACTACGTAATAATAGGCGGGACTGCCTAAGTAAAAATTGAAATTTAGTTTACTATGAAACGTGCAGTCGTTTGACATAAGTTTAAAATAGCAGTTTTTTACTTAAAGCGTAGTGGATTTGGGCTATCTCTGTTTTTTACAACGTTATATATACGTTATAACCGTCATCTGTCAAGCTTTTAATGACTGCACGTTTTATACAATCGAGTGAATCGCTTGTTTCATAGAGAGTTTCACTAGGCAGGCTTAACATTATCTTAATGCTAACCTATCACTGAGAATTGCTTCCATATCTACATAGATCTACCACCTCTGTCGCTCACTAGGCAACATTAACTTTATCTCTTTCGTTCTTAGCATTCTTTCGCTGTCGTTTGCCTTATCTGAACTCGGCCTTATAATATTAATTAAGACCGATTAGATCCGCACTGCGACTACAGAATAAACAGGAAGAGCACGGATCTTAAACGCTTTTACGCTGCAATATCGTGAATCATGTTCGTGAAGTGCACGTCACGCTTCGTGTATACCCCCCCCCCCTTCCGCGTGATCGCTTGATGTTGCCACACCGCACCATCACATCAGTGGAATATAGACGAAGTATTACTTCCTCCCCACCGATGGCTAGATTATGGGTACTAGGGTACCACAACAGCGCTCAAATGTGTGTTTCGGTCTGAAGGAAGCAGTAGCGTAAAAAAGTTCTAGTCATTACTTTTAAGTTAGGTTAAGTGATAGGAAATAGCCAGGTTTTTCCAGTTTCCTGGATTTTCCCCCACAATCCAGATAATATATTAATTAGAAGTATAATAAAGTTTTATCCCTCAACACGTAGATAGGGTTGTAGAAATAAGTTTCTGAGATCTATATATAAGGCTTAATTGTAAATTACTATAGTAAGTAGATTATAAGTAATTTTGTACATTGTTTCTATTTACAGAATTCTAATTTGTATATTACAAATTTGAATTTTGAATTTTATTTTTATGGTTTTTTATTTTTGAATTTTTATTTTAATGTTTTTTTTATGGTTGAAATCATTAAAATAAATTAAGGTTAATTCATTAAGTCATTATATTAATTTATTATAGTTAAATAATCTCTAATAAGTTATTAGCATTTATTTTCTCAAAATTGATTCCTTTAGAATTATTTTTGATGTCATTTCTAATATACTACATACTAATACCGCTTTGGAAACAAATGGCGCTCTGAGAGAGAAGAAGGGGCGCAAGAAACTCTCCCAGCATTCATTTTTTTGCGCTCTTTTCAATAAAATTATACAACATTGTACATTCATTTCTATCGCTAAAGCAATCATAATCTTGTCCCAGGCCGTCCGATCATTTAGATATTCAGCTGTGGAGTAATAGGATTTACGACAGAGCCATTTTTTAATAAAACATTTAAATTTATTTATAGATTATGTCTGAACAGTGGCTGGGACTTTATTATAAAAGTGTTACCCTTATAGCTATTATGTATCTTATGAAGCCTAATAGAATTAGTTACAACCAATCCCTTTTTTCTAGTATTATAACAAAGTAAATGTTTCAGTATATCCACATATATATATCAGCTATAAGTGAATAAACAGAAAGTAGTGCCTCAAGAAAACAAAAATACACATATATACACACAAACACACACTTATACATACACACAGAGAGAGATATCCTGTAACATTATTAGCTTAGGTAATTTATACGTTTACAGCCTCTTGCTTCTAGACAACGGATGTAAACAGGCCTGGCTTAATACTTTAGTGTGCGTGACAAGCTGCGTCTTACACTTTCAATTTGTATGTCACTTTGTGTAAGTGTGCGTGCATCGCTCAAAATAGAGGTTAACCTCAAATTTTTTTTCGACATTTTCACAGCTGGCACAGTCTATCTAGACGTGTAAATGATCTAGGATTAGGAATATAATATTAAAGTACATGTATAAATGATAATAATAATATTGAGACATGTGCACAAATTATTTTGCTCCATACTAGGCATAGCCTGTACTATGGGACCAAGACAACGTTATATTTAATACAATATACATACTTAAACATACATAATTACTTATGTATATCCATGACTCGAAAACAAACATACATATTCATCACATAAATGTTTGCACCTACCAGGATTCGCACCCGAAACCTCTAGCTCAGTCGGTCATTAACCACTGGGCTATAAGGCTCGTCGATAAGACTTTTGGTATTGTAAAAAATTGTTGGTATGGACGAGCGTGTGCACTTAATAGAGGTCACATGGTCACTATATTTGTATCATTTCATTTACTGAAATAAATATTTTAAAAATTTTTCAATGTAGCTAACATACCACAAATTCCACTCATTGTAAGTCACGTTTTGTTCAAGTAAAAAGTAGTTAGGTCGTCGCCTTTCAAACGAAACTGTAAATAATTACACAGCAAAATTACGACGCTTAAAACGTTTCATAAAGTATTTTTCAAACAAAGAACCAATTAATTTTATAACTTTGTTCGTAACGATCGTGGGGGGTACGAAGGCGCGACGGGTCGGGAGGGGGGAGAGGTGTAGAAGAAGGTTAATGGTGCGTCGAGAGAACAATAACAACTAGTTAGGTACATACGAGTTTTTTGCGAGGGTGCCAGGGGCTGCAGTAGACAGGCAGTGCAGCCCCTGCTTATTCAGAACATAATGCTACAAATTCATATATTTTATAATGAAAATAAGGGACGTTCAGCTGATGGTAATTGATACGCCATGCCAATTACAATGCAGCTCAGGATTCTTGAAAATCCCCAAAAATTCTGAGCGGCTGCAACTGCGCTCGTCGCGTTGAGACATAAGATGTTAAGTCTAATTTGCCCAGTAATTTCACTAGCAGACCGAAACACAGCAATACTTACACATTACTACTTTACGGCAGAAATAGGCGCCGTTGTGGTACCCATAATCCAGCCAGCATTCTGTGCATAGGAGCCTCCCACTTTTGATTAATTATAAATTATATCATTAAATATATAGTTATAATTATTAAAAAACATAAACTACAATTAACTAAAGCTAGGACAAATAATGGTAGGAATACTATACAGCTTGAGGGAGCACTACTTTGTAATGACTTGCCGAAAGATATTTATATTTGAGCAATAAATCTTTTCCAAAATTTAAAGCTAAATTAAAAAAGCACTGCAAACACAACAGTTTGTTATATATACATAACAGTTTGTTATAGGACATAGCGTGTTTTGAATTATTATTGTATAAATTACCGTAACCTTAAAAATTATGTTTTCTTTTATATTATACTAGCTGACCCGACAGACGTTGTTCTGTATATAATAAATAAATTAATGTTTTTATATGAATTTGTCAATAATATATAATAACATCAAAAATTACTTCGTAAAATATGCACCCTGCTGTCGTAATGAAATTGTTTCACAGCAGAACTATCAAACCGTGCGTCAATAAATTCTCTCATAGAAAACACGTATGGACACATCAAAGGAAAAACCAATATGTTGTTTTTATTTAATTTTGCAGCATTTTCTTATTTATTCACCTTTTAAACCTTGTCTGGAGTTCAACAAATAATTCAAGACCAAAATTAGCCAAATCGGTCCAGCCGTTCTCGAGTTTTAGGGAGACTAACGAACAGCAATTCATTTTTATATATATAGATTTGGAAGTATTGTTCTCATGTAAGTGAACTTTTGTTCTTTTCAACCTAAATTGCTTAAGAATGTGTTGTCCCCCTCCCCCCCCCATCAGCACTTCAACAATGCAGCTTCAACCGTCTACAATCTGTTACTCGAGTGATAGATAATGTGCTGTACCACTGGCACGCTATCACGAGAGGTGCTCCGCCGCATGTCTTTGTTCATGTTACCGGCAATGTGTATTATCCGATTTTCTTCACAATGCCTAGGCAACGTAAAAAATGCCAAAAACCTTCAGATAATTCATAAAATACTATTAATTTTATGTCTAGGTAATGTGTATAAACATAAGCAAAACTTATCCTTTTTAAAGATTGATTCTGTTCGAGATGAAGAAATATCGTGCGACACTTAGCTTTTTTACGTGTGGGCGTAATCTAAGAGACGATCAATCAATATCAAGAGTTAACAAACTTTTTATATTTCTTTAAAAATACAGTTAACTGACACAATTTGGATCTGAACTAATCGAGGGAGAGTTTGGTTTTGTTATAAAAAATTGCTGAAAAGTTTAATGCTCCATTTGATGCCTCGGCCTTTTAACCAGGCACTTTAATTATAAATTGAGATTCATTTTAAACAACTACGCAAATGAAAAATTTGAATTATAGATCGTTATAATGTAGCAAATAATTACAAAATAGCTTCAAACGTGATTCTAAGGTAGCAAACTTTACTGAGTCTAAAATTAAACTGAACTTTACAATTATTGTTTTACCTGTAGTAAGACAATGATTTGCCATTGCCACTTACCAATGTGTTTTCGGTTTTCGAATTTATAACATATAGGTTCGTTATTCGACGCTTTATAAGACCGGCAAAACTCTTAATTGAACTCCTCTTGTGTTACAAGCGATTATGAACAGCATGTTTGTCTTCTTCTTCCAAAAAAAAACCTTTAGTGCATTTCAATTATTGACAAATACTAATAAAAGTAACTAAAAATTATATTGTTAAAAATTGTGTTGGTAAAAAATATAATGCACCATATTATAAAATATTTCATACGTTTCCTGGGTATTGTATAAAATACCTTAATTGTACACATTGCCTGTAACATATATAATATTATATCGCAGACGGTTTCACAATATGTAGCAATACTTAGTCTACATTGTTCCATAACAATGTTTATTCGTAAAGTTTAAGGAATAAGCCGTAAGTAATATAGTTTTACGAGCAGCGAGAACATCTATTTCGTGCGTTCACAATAACCATAAAACAAAACTACTTTTAAGGAATTCTTGCGTTACAGTATGAAACAAGATAAGGATATAAGTCTACGTATCTTTTGTTTAGTATCTACGTTAATATTAGTAGAATGCTAAATGTATTCGCCGTCAGGGCGAAAATGATGATGAATCAATCAAACCAAAATCAATATATCCAGGTCAAATAAATGACAGGAATGTCAAAATAAGAAGAAATGGCAATAAACTCATTGCCACTCTTTTTAATCAACATTTGCATTTTCATCGTTTTACAAATCATTTCAATTACAATATAATATGTAAAGTGGCGCAACAAAAATACTCAGCGCCTTACACGAGTAAGTCAAAAAAATTTTAATAAAAATACGTAAAAACAAGAGTTATTAAGGCGAGGTTTTCCCAACACTTAGTTAGATAGATATACGTTAGACGCAGGCAGGGCTGAGACACTAGCCAAGCGATGCGGGTCAACTACCCCACCCCGGAAGGACCGCCTAATCTATACTTACTATATAATATTATAAAGCTGCAGTGTTTGTTTGTTTGTTTGTCCGATTTGAATGATTCTTTCAGTGTTGGGTAGTCCATTTATCGAGGAAGGCTATAGGCTATGTTTTTTTTTTTTCAAAATTAGGGATCCGTAATAAAATTGCTATTTTGTAACACAAGGTGTAAAATCGAAAACCTATTTTTGCGTGCGCTGCAAAAACTATTGACAATAGAACAAAATGATGTACAGGCTATATATAATATAGGCAATATTTTATTACTTATAAAACTATCGCGTGAATTATACTTTATATGGCAAAACAACGTTTGCCGGGTCAGCTAGTATTTTATAAAACTTATAGTTGTACAGTAGATGCATCAATTCACAAACACTGTAAATAAAGATAGGTATTTTATTTTATTATTTTTTTATTTTTTATTATTTTCTACTGTCAACGAGTCGACTTGGTAGGTACCTACTGAAAATCAGTACTGGAAATCATTTCCAAAAATACTGAGTGGATGTCCTTTTCATGACCCCGTATTTTTTTATTTGTTAATTTAACTATGTATATATGTTTTGTGATGTCATGAATAAATGCATACTTTACTTTACTTTACTTTTATTTTGCTAGTATTTTATTATTGATTACAAAAAATGTGAAAAGTTTATTTTCAAATCATGAAGCTGCCCGATAAACGCGTGACCTATTTTGATTTGTCAATGTATGTGTTCGCTAGTGGCTTAGGGCCGTTGCCAATATTCAGTCTATCTCTTACTTGAGATAAAAATTGTAACTATCGTTGAATTTTCTGTCTAAATAAACTTATCGACGGCTCACCTTATCCGTACACGCTGTCTGTCAATGGGACGACGTATAGCTTACCAGCGATATAAAGTTTATGTGGAAATTGCTATTCACGCGTCCCAATATAAGGCGATAACAATGACTTATCGAGTATATTGGGATAGCTTCAGATTATCGACAGCTAATTACTAACAGTAGAAGGTAGTAATTTATCTCTATCTATAGATAGCATATTGAGGACGGCCGTAACACGAGTAAGTCAAAAAAAAATGTAAATTAATATGTCATAAAAACAAGAGTTCTTAAGTACAGTAGATGCATCAATTCACAAACACTGGTAATGAAATGTAATGTAAGTGAAATAAATAAAGGTATTTTGCGAGCATTTTATTATTGATAAAAAAATGTAATAAGTTTAATTTTCAAACCATTGTCATTGTATGCGTTAGCTAGTGGCTTAAGGCCATTGTATGTGCCAACAAGAGGTTTTCTCCATGTTACTGTTCTTTATTGAGTGAATATAAATGTACAAAAAAAAAATATATGTTATTTATTGGACATTCAATTTTAGTTTGAACGTTAGAAATAATTCTTATAATGTTATAAATACATGAAAAAAATCTCAAAGTGAATTCTGTTTCAATTTTTGTAACTACTTCTAAACGGCATTGAATTTCAGTATTTTTCTTTCGCATAAATTTTTAATTAATTAATTCATAACCAACGTGACTTGTCAATCAAAATCGATTCGCTTACCTTTCCTATCGTGCTGTATCTGAGATAGAGTTGTTCTTCTGTCTCACACGCCTTGCTTTATACGCTAGTATATCGTATGCCTATGCTAACCGCTCACTTTCCGACCTTTTTTGTTTTTTTTTTTTTTTTTTTTTTTTTGAAAATAAGGGACGAGACAATCAGGACGCCCATTACAATGCTGTGCCGCTCTTGAAAAACCCAAAAATTCTTAGCGGCACTAAAATTGCGCTCGTCACCTTGAGGCGTAAGATGTTAAGTCTCATTTGCCCAGTAATTTCACTAGCTACGGCGCCCTTCAGACCGAAACACAGTAATTTTTACACATTACTGCTTCACGGCATATATAGCCCTCGTCATTTGCCTCATTATCCTCCCGTTTGTTACGTGGTCTCGACGCCCGTGGCTGAGTATACCTCAATAAGGGGTCCGAAATATTCACAGATGTGTCATAAAGGCGCTATCGCAAACCCTCGCACGAAAGCAAATACTTTTTATATTCCGAGCTCTTTGTGTTGATGCTTAAAATGTTACATGAAACATGCGCATTGTGCACTCGTCGAAGTACAATTTATCAGAAATACAATCAACTATTGCTAGAGCTACCTACAAAGGAATTTTAAAAGATAATCTCGCTCAAATGTGCGTTTATAATTTATAAAAACGCGGGCTCTACAGAGTTCTCTGGAGACGGGAACCGGATTCGGGAGCTTTCATAATCGCGTTCGTGGTGATGTACAGGGATTATATACGGGAATAAGATCTGCATATTACTCTCGCTGCTACGTGCGGCGTGGTAACATTCTTAGGGCAACGATCTTGAATGACGTTCTATACATATCACGTCGTATAAAAACAAAGGCGAAATATGAAACATTCTAAAAAAAAACATAATAAGCTCCAGTTGTTTAAAATCATCATCATGAGCCGGAAGACGTCCACTGCTGGACAAAGGCCTCCCCAAAGATTACCACGACGACCGGTCCTGCGCTGCCCTCAACCAACGTATTCCGGCGATCATGACCAGATCGTCGGTCCATCTTGTCCAGATTGTCAGCCTACCGACACTGCGTCTTCGAGGACTTTACTGCCCCAATGGCCATCTGTCCGTCGAACTATGTGCTCTGCCCAGTGCCACTTCAGTTTTGCAATCAGATGTTGTTTAAAATATTCTTGGTCTATAAGTAGCAATGTAAAACATTTATTCAGTTCAGATTTGATGCGGATGGTTGGCTTAGTTGTTAAGAGCGTATAAACGTAATCCGTTCGTCGCATATTAAAACCCCGTATCGTTCATGAATTTTGGTATAAATTCGATGTAATACATTTCGACCGGTATGGTGTCCGGTAAGAGCCATAAACGAAATGCTACAGCAGAAAGTATGGGGTAGGTCACTGGTGAGTACCAAATGATCACCTGGAGAGTGTTAGTATACAGGTACCAGGCACCAATATTTATGGTCCTTACTAATAATTGCACCAGACAACCACTACTTCATATAAAACAGTTCCAATTGTAACACACCATATTTATGTAAATTTACAGTAACATAATGGCAGTGAGTAAGGCATTTAAGTCCTCGAATGGCGACCACGTACCGGAAGACGTAGTTGGTAGGCCCCCCCGCAAGATGAACCGACGATCTGGTTTAAATCGCCGGAATACCTTGGATGAGGGCAGCGCAGGACCGACCGTCGTGGAGATCTTTGTCCAGCTGTGGACATCTTCCGACTGAAGTGACAGTAACATACAGTCCAAGTCGACAACATTTGAACTACAAACTCGCTTGAAGCTACTAATATTGTTCTACCCACAGAATAGGTAAAAGACATAATGTTCTGTGGTTCTACCAAATATTTCTACTACTATTAAAACTTAAAAGGGTCATCTATGCATGCAAGGGTCGTATATTATAATACTAGTAGTTGCCCGTTGCATTCGCAACTAAAGGTTTCATCTCAATAAAATGTTTATTATAAGAAAAATCGAAAGACGCACGCCAAGAAGAAAGGGATGATATTATTAGGATATTTTAAGCTGTCAAAATTTTGCAGAATACGCATCTCCAAACCATTGAAATTCGATCTTGTTACGAGAATACGCATCATAAGATTTCCCAAAATCAGAACGTAACTTAATCACAATCGGAACAATTTCTGTTACAAGAATACGTTAAATTTTTCACATTAGTTCGCTTCGATCCTATTCTCGTTTTGTTACGAGAATAAGGCTACTGATCGACTTGTTAAAGTTATGAAATGAAATGAAATTTTATTTGCAAGAAACATTGTACATAAGATGTTAACATAATATTATTGGATACCTTGTGTTTAAAACCTTCTGACTTTTTTTTTGTATAGAAATCAGACAATGTTTTTGAACAAATAGGCTTATCTCATAAATGTACAGGCATGGCAGCGATAGAATTTAAAAAAAATTTAAAAGAGGTCGACAAGGATCTAAGGGTCCGGCTCCACAAAGCGCCCTGATACACTTCTTCTGTTCAATAAATAAATGCCCTATGCTCAGCGAGTTACACCATATGACCAATCCATATCGTAAAGCTGAAACCACGAATCCATGATATGCCATTAGCGCTGTTTTTTACCTATTCTTTTTGATACGCGTTTGAGGACAGATACATGTTGGTTAATTTTCGTGCTAATTTTGTCAACACGTGACGTGAAGGACACGTTGCTGTCTAAAGTAATACCAAGAAGTTACCAAAACATTGTATTTTTTGGATGCGATTACTAATTATGACAGTAATCACGACCATCGTGTTCACGATGCATACTTACACAGACAATTAATTCAAGCTCTAAAGGTTGATGCATCCATTAAGCGATAATTTATATTCAAACAGTTAATTTTTATTACTTTTTTTTATGAAATATTTGATATTTAAAACGCTATTTAACCTTGAACACAATTGATATATTGGATGCAGTATCCTACAAACTTCTTTGTTATGTATTACAGCCATTATAAAATACCGTTGAGTTTCTTGTATGTTCTTCTCAGGAATTCTACTTTTTCCGATATTGTGTGTTAGGGTAATAATGTGTGCTTGTGAATTCCACACACCATTAAACAACAGCTGCGAAGTTTGCCACACTGTACAGCTATTATTACGAAAATCCCATTTGTGATGTGTCAAATATATTTTCAAAAGATGTTTTTTGTAGTGTGATTTGTACACGAGGGTAGTGATTTCCAGAATATAAAAAATCTGTCCTTGTACGGTATATGTCTCTGTAAGCATTATACTCAGGGGCTTACATATCATACAGGCAATTAGGCAGTGCCTACTTCGTTTTGAACCTAAATAAATATAGCACTAGTGTTAAGTTCATTTAGTTTAATTTGGTTCCGTTATTTTATAACTAAGCTTCTATTTAACACCCATTCTTTTCCCAAATTTTTCCTTACGCTAGATACTAAATACCTACGGTAAGCAATCTTTTCATATTTCGTGGACGGCCAGATCTTTTTCTGTCACAAACGGAGGAGGTCTCATTGTAAGTAGGTACCTAATAATAGCCCGATACACAAACATTTTACTAATACCAAGCGTATGGAGAGTCTTAAAATTGCATTTGTGTAATGCAATCACAGCGATTCGCTTCTCTTTACTATCACCTCACTCCATTTTAATATCGCAAAATATTCTTCATGTATTGGCGCCAAAATGAGAAAACTCAATGAACAACCACATAAAGATGACAGATTCCAAATTCAAATGTAATATTTTACATTACATCCCTAATCACTCGCTAAAATATAACTCCGAGAGTAGAGTCGATTCATTATCGTACTCATTATTGCTTCCTCAATGATTATTACCTTTAGATTAAGGGTTCGTCTCCGCTACGCACCAACTAGATACCGCTCTACCTAAGCACAATATTTTTCTATTACTGCAACAATTAGATGATTTTGAGCGTGGCATCTGGACACTCAATAGCATCTTTCAAATGAATAACTTTACTTATTGCCTCGTTCGACATGTCCAAGTAAAGCTGTGATATAAATTCTCAATTAACTGGAAGATATGAGTATATGAGTTATGAGTATCTTTTGCCAATTTCACAAGCAATAATTATGTCCTGAGTAACTACTGATTGGTTAAGTGTATTTTGAATCTATTACACGTCATATTCGTTCAACTTGTCAAACGTCATTGCGGATTGTCATTTAAGATTTTGATTATTGTTGAGCATTCACTGAAGTGATGTGAGTGTGACGGGCGGCAAACAGTTCACCGTTTACCATTGAAACTAGAAAGCATCTGGAAATAGTAAAATACAGTTATTGTTATTTAGTGGTTACTTTTGAGAATATCATTATTATGGATAAAATTAAAAGAGAGAGAAGTGCAAACTTTACTATACACGAGAGTGATATTTTGGTATTATTAATTCAGAAATATTATGCTGATTTCTTGGAATTTAAATATACGCATTGTTGGTATTTGTCCCATGGAAGAATAATCTAATTCATCCAATTAATGATAAATCAAATCGAATAAATCCATATCTAATAATTTATTTTTATGCTACCTCTAAGTATAAAGCAACTGTCAAGTAACCGTGCTAATATAAAGAAGATGCGGCAAGTTAGTTACGGGTCAGTTAATCTTTAGATTAGCGTTACTTTATGGTCGTGTAATGCGCATGTTATGTTGACTTTACTCAGTGATTAGCTTACTTGTTACTTAACTTGTTGGTGGTGAAAGAGCCCTTAGCGTTTATTAATAACACAGACCATGTTTACACGCAAATAAAGAATTTGATTGTTTGTAATAATAAGTGATTTAATTAATTTTCCTCTAATGACCCTGTTATACTCGAGCTACGGTGGCTTCATTACGTGCCCACTGAGCTGCAGAAGGCTGGCTTATGTTCCGCGTGTTAAGTCGATTTCATTAAGGACAGTTTGTACTTGATGGTCTTCTGAATACTAATATAAAACAACTACTTAAACCATCACATAAAAGGCATTCATTTTCTCAAATTTGTTTCCTTCTTTTAAAGTGAAACTTTTATTACATCGTCTCAAACATTTTCGTCTGTGTGTTGAATGTCGCGTGACGGTCGGGCGGCGCCTATAGGTTTGAACTGCATACACTTGACAAAGGTTTTTTTTATTTTATGAAAATGTAAAGCATGATATATAAATGTGATTTTTTTTTCTATGCTGATATTAATACCAATGTTATTTTGTGAAAATAAGTTTCACTTGCATCGTGGTTTCATAAAACGACACAATTGCTTTTTTCGATGTCACTTCTAACACTACCACCGCTTCGGAAACACATGGCGCTCTGAGAGGGAAGAAGGGGCGCAAGAAACTCTCCCAGTATTCTTTTTTATGCTCTTTTTAATAAAATGGACGTATTGTTCTACGTTTACGTTAAAAAGGTACTTAGGCCGCAGAAACTTATATTCTGACACTCTCAAGGGAATCAAAATTTATAAGGTGTAGCTGCTGCCCGCGACGCTATAGTAGCAAAAACACTATCTTTGCATCGAGCGTGATAAAGGTATACTAGTAGTATGTGTTGTCGCGATCTCTTTTTATTTATTCATGCAAAATAAGACATCTATTCAGTAGTTTTTTCACTTTCATACAGATCGAAATTCTATAAAATACTTTTCTGTCTTCTGTATTGTTTATGGAGCAGGTGATCTTTAAAAAAGAAATAATGTACAGTTTTTTCATTTTTACGATTTTATTATATATTGTATCGAAAATTCATTCAGGATAGTTAGGATAGTCGAATAAAATATATATTTAATAGAATATTTCTCTAAAGTTTTTTTTTGTTGGAAAGCGATAACTTCCAAAATCATTTATCAAATTAGATGATTCACACACCACTATGAAGTTTGCCGCTATTGATGAAAAAGTGAGATATCTTTGTGTTTCTTAAAAATATGCGTTTTGTAAAAGCTCTAACGAATCATGCCCCGTTGGTTACGTTTTCTTTATCTAATAAAGATCTCTAAAGCTCTAATTGATTTTAAAGGTATCGTTCATCTCTTATCAAGTTGTATGTCGCGATATATGATTGGCCCTTTACCATCGCAATTTATTACAATTATAATGGCAATGGGTCAGTGCATCTATTATTATTTTATTTATTATTTGGTCATAATAATATATCTATTTTTAACCGGCTTCAAAAAAGGAGGAGGTTCTCAATTCATCGGTATTTTTTTTTGTTTATTACCTCAAAACTTTCGACTGGGTGAACCGATTTTGATAATTCTTCCGATAATGATTCCAAAAATAACAGTTATCGTAACTAGAATTAGATTGTATAAAAAAATACACAATTATTTTAATACGTTTCAGTGCATATTATGTTGTTTTGGAATAGCTTTTTTGTTAAAATTTTTTGTTCACAAAAGATCTTACACTAATAGAGTAGATATTAAAATAGTGTAACAGAGTTTTAACAGCTTGTATTTGGTTGGAGCTGGTTTCTGAAGCACGTTTACTTTCAAACTTAATAATTAATTATAACATTAAGTTGAGTCTAATGTCCGTTGTTGGACGATGTATATGTTTTTACATGATCCCAGAACATGTACAAACAAATATTTTACGAAGTTCAAAGTAATTGTTAAAAAAAACTTTTATGTGGTAAAGGTTTTAATAACATGAATAACTTTCTTAATATAAACCATAGACTGGGAATGAAGTAACCACCCTCGGGCTATTTAAATAATATTTTTTATGTAACGAAATTTTATAGTAAAGGAAAGAAAGACACCGGCTGAGTTTTTTGCCTTTCTTCTCAGGTCTGAGTAGTCGAAGGAGTGGTAGTTATTGACGTTCATAAGTGATTTAAAATCCTACTTTGAAAACTAATATTTTAAATTAAAAACTATGACAACTAAAAAGCTAGAAGGTATAAATAAGCCTATAAGGGTAGAGTTTTTTACAAGGTTCTCAGAATAAGTTTAGTATGTATCGATGTATGCACCTATTTAATATGTCTGATATAAATAACCTGTCGTTCTCACTCTTTGCCTCTTGTGGAAATGACGTCCGTCACACACAATTGATTTAATATTAATGACGTTATGCTCGTCTATATTTTTCACTTTTATGGGATTTATTATTTTTATAATACACATTGTTTGACCGACATTGTAATGTATCAACATGACAAATTTTACTGAATTATATGTTATGTTTTTAAAGTGATAACCCTCACTTCTAGGATTAATACATAAGTAAAATTTGAAAATTTTATGAACGATGCGTGACTCGAACCCACGACCTCTGGCGTTCCGTGCTAGTGCTCTGCCAACTGAGCCAATCGTTCGAGTGAGTACCGTCATAAAGTCTTGTATGCTTAGTTCAACTCCCAGGTTCAACATAAGTTGCCTGTACAAAGCTATATAAGTCTCTATAGTTTTTTAATTATCTTACGGAAACTCTTTAATTTTACGGGATGAAAAGTATCCAAGATGTTGATCGGTTTTATTCATCGCCAAGCACGAGAAATGGCGAAAAATAATTTATACAGACAAAAAAGAAAGGCAGAAAAAAAATGAGAATTAATTATTTAATTATTTTATAATTTATTTATTAAAGATGAATGAAATAAAAAAAGGATTGTGTGGTTTTATGAAACCACGGTTAAAGTGAAACTTTTTTACACATTATAGACATTTAACTAAAAATTTTTGGAATAATATTAAATTAAGGGTATAAAAATCGCTTTATCAATCTTAATTTTATACTTGGAAAATTGGAATGATAATGGGAAATAATAAAAGTATCTGACTAAGTCTCCAACTAAGATTTTTATTGAACTCTGTGTCTTAGCCCTGGTTAAAATGAGTAATAGTCTATACACTACACGGTCAGCTGCTGCGAACTATAGGCGCCGCCCTACCGTCACACGACATGCAACACACAGACGAAAAAGTTTGAGACTATGTAATAAAAGTTTCACTTTAAAAAAAGAATTAACAAAAAAACAAAAGACTTCAAATATACTATTCCAAAACCATAGATATAATATGCACTAGAAAGTATAAAAATAATTGCATAAGTTTATACAATCTAATTTATTAATGTATGTATGTAGTCACAAACCCAGATTGGTTGACACCGACTTCAAAAATAGCAATAATCGTTACTAGAATTAGATTAATAATTTAGATTGTATAAACATACGCAATTATTTTTATAGTTTTTAGTGCATATTATGTCTATTGTTTTAGAATAGTATTATTGAAGTCCTTTTGTTTTTTTTTGTAAAAATGTTTTTTTATTTTTAGATTTTTAGTGAAACTGAACTACACTAACTAATATTTTTTCTAGCTATGTGTAGATCTACAAAATTGTACAATGCAGCAATGAACGTAAGCGCATTGTAATTTTATTACAGACAGAAATTCTGCCCTTACTAAAAGTCGTTAAGGATTTCCATTGATCATCAAATTTGACTACAACAATTACTTGAACATAACGACGTTACGGTAGGTGACTCAAATATCCGGATAGCATATAAAAGATTCGGCCTAGTATCGTTATTTTTGCTCCTAATAATTGAAGAGTTCCGTTGTTTTGTCATGCACAAAACCTAACCAAACTCTCACCAAACTACCTTTGAAGTATATCCTTTCCGATAAAAAAAGAATCATCAAAATCGGTTCGCGCTAAAATGAGTTATTCGTAAATTTGTCGCGCATATACTTATAGCAAATTTAAGAGTTTTATAGTTTTCTCATGCTTACCATTGTCAGATCTAGACCATTACAATGGGACTACAAAGGAAGCACCAGCTTTCAAATAAAAAAAGAATTATCAACATCGGTTCACCCAGTCGAAAGTTCTGAGGTAACAAACATAAAAAAACCGATGAATTGAGAACCTCCTCCTTTTTTGAAGTCGGTTAAAAAAAAATTTTTTTCTTCAATTTAACGTTGTATTAAATGTAAACTAGAAGCATTGTTTAAATTTATCGACACAGTCATGAATATGGTCAACAATTATAGTATCAACAGCACTATCGCTTTCCTGAACTCTGCACTCGCGCGGTATCTGTGTCTATTCAAATCAAATTCAAATATTTTTATTCAAAATACGATGTGACATCACTTATTGAAAGTCAAAAACTACCACCCATTCCAAAACGAATGCCTCAGACCTGAGAAGAATGGGCGCAACACACTCAGCGGGCTTTTTTTTTTCATGAAAAATATATGTTTACAAAGTAATATTGTACAATTAAACCTATTATTTAATAGCCAGCGGTCGCTCCATTCCCAATCTGCGGTATCATTAAGAAAGTTTTTTATGTTATAGTAACCTTTAACCACACAAACGTTTATTAACAATTCTTTTGAATAACGTATTATAGCTGTAGTTATAAGCAAGTCTGTTACGTTCCCGCGCAATTTTTTGTAAAATTTTGTATTGAGTGTTCATCACTACTTTAATTGTCTTCATTCTATCATAAGTTCAAAGCGAAATAGCACTTCGCAAAAACGCTTAAAAACAAGAGTTCGATTGAGTGGTATCATATTTTCAAGTGCTTCATTATGTTTCACTGGTAAACAATGCGAATTTCAAAATGATGCATCTTGACTTACTCGGCTATTGACAGGAACTGTCACCACAACACACCCGTCACCCACACGTGATCTAAACTTGCATGTTCGTTGTAACAAACATGATAATATGTTATATTACACAATATTATGTATCATCAGTATCGGTTGACACAATTATTTGTCCTTCAACTTTATAATTATCGTTTGCTACATAACGAATGGTCTCGCTGACCTGTCTGTCGTCTCAACAAAATTAATATTGAGAAACTTGTCGCTGTTCGGAGTGACATTCGCTCCCACAACTGTTAGATATACTAGCTGTTGCCCGCGATGTGATCCGCGTAGACATTTCAATAAATAATAGATATAAAAAATAATTTTAAATTAACGAAATGAAAATTTTTTTAACAAAAAAACAACCGACTTCAAAAACACTATTCCAAAACAATAGATATAATATGCACTGAAAAGTTTAAAAATAATTGCGTATTAGATAAAATCTAATTAATTAATCTAATTCTAGTTACGATTATTGTTATTTTTGGAGTCGGCGAAGAATTATCAAAATCGCTTTACCCAGTCGAAAGTTTTGAAGTAACAAACATAAAAAAAATACCGACGTATTGAGAACCTCCTCCTTTTTTGAAGTCGGTTAAAAAGATACGACAAACGTTGGTAGGTATTGTATCTGTCAACTTCACCTGACAGCTGTCAACACTGTCATATTGACAACAAAAACAAAATGGCGCTTAACCGAAAATCGTGACGATTTGCTATTTTCTCTCATGCGTCGATAAAGAAGTTTCACTTCAAAAATACTATGTACATGTAGAGTGATAGTATGTAGCTCATATGTTGTCCTCTTCTTTATCATCATAATCATCATATTTTCAGCCGGAAGACGTCCACTGCTGGACAAAGCCCTCCCCCAAAGGTCTCCTCGACGATCGGTCCTGCGCTGCCCTCATCCAACGTATTCCGGCGATCTTGACCAGATCGTCCATCATGTGGGGGGCCTGTCAACACTGCGTGTTTTGATACGTGGTTGTCATTCGAGGACTTTACTGCCCCAACAGCCATCTATCCGTCGAGCTATGTCCACTGTTTCTTATTTTTGTTAATGTAAAATTTGAATTATATCTCTTCTATAGTTTTTGTGCTCTGACCATATAAACATTCTCATAAACTATAAAGTACTTTTTTGGCTTCGGTATAGGTTTTAGTTACACACACCAAGTATTCTTTTTAAAATGTTCAATGTACGATTTTTACTTTGTTACGTTTTAATTATACTTATAATTTTGCAACCAGATTTATGAACGGTGCGGGATTCGAACGCGCAACTTCTCGGGTTCCGTCGGAGCGCTCTTAGCAACTGAGCCAACCGTTCGAGATACGCATTGATCGTGAATCTTGGTATGTCTTGTAACTTAACTCTCAGGTTGTGGCTCCATCTACAGGATCTACTTTACAGTTGATACCTACTCAAATTATCCCAGAAGTGAGGAAAGTCACTTTAAAAATAACAAATTGTTAATTATATTATGTATAATGAATTAATCAAAGCCCCTCACAGCTCCCTTGCAGGTTAAATTTCGCAAAATCCGATCTTAACTGACCTCTTTATTTTATTGAAAAGGAGGACAAACGAGCGTACGGTCCACCTGGTGTTAAGTGATCAACGGCGCCCATATTCTCTTGCAACACCAGAGGAATCCCACGGGCATTGCCAGTCTTTAAGAAAGGTGTACGCGCTTTTTTTGAAGGTACCCATGTCGTATCGTCCCGGAAACACCTCTACACGCAATGACATTCTATATGTATAGAACGTCATTGTCAACTCGACCAAATTTCGTCAATAGAAATATTCTTAATAGTTTGTACATCTCTAGGCCTCATGGTTCCGGAGATATCGTGATGAGTAGGTACTTAGGTAGAAATCTCTTATATAGATTACAATTAACTGTTAAACATACATACGTAGTAATTATTATACTGGCAGAGTGATATCCATCAGTGTCATTAAGATAAGAAGAGTTTCTCGAACGTGAACGGCGGGAATTACACTCGTTTCGCGACTTCGTTCTAGATTGTTTATATTATGACGAAGCTAGCTGCAAGTGCTTGGGTATTGGACTAAAACACATTGTTTACCCTTTCTTTTATCAGTTGGAGAACTGTTTGCATGAAATAAAGTGCGTGTGTACTTACTTACTTATCTATGCACGCAAGAAGATGCTTGTCTTTTATGAAAATAAGGGGCAGTACCGCTCAGGATTCTTGAAAAACCCACAAATTCTGAGCAGCACTACAATTGCGTTTCGTACCTTGAGACGTAAGATGTTAAGTCTCATTTGTACAGTAATTTCACTAGCTACGGCGCCCGTAAGACCGAAACACAGTATGTTTACACATTACTGCTTAACGGCAGAATTAGGCTTTTATCAGTTGGAGACCTCTTTGCACAGGACAATTTGTACTTTTATCATGAAAGGTATTCGCGCGCATCGTAAAAATTCACTCTGTTAAGTTTTCCCTAACGCGCCAAAGGAATTATATCTTCATAAAACTAGTTTATGTGTTAGTTAGTGTAAGTGTTTCGTTGTATCTTCTTTCTCTTCTACTCCTGATGTGAAGAGAGAGAGTTTAACACATGACATACGAGTCTCGACTGAATAATTCATTCACGAGAATCGCAAGTGCTAATTGCTTATGCGAGTCCCGATCCTTTTTTGTATAATATCAGTGATAAAATTCGGTGCTTAGGTACATAAGATGCACAAAAAGCCTGTAGGATCAACGAAGTATATACTTGCAATCTAGACCAACAATGATAAGCTCAATCTCACCCAGTAAATATTCGTATAACCTCTGAACACTGACCTCTACTATATACCACTGGACTAGCGGCTGTCAAAGTGATTTTGTGCCTGTTTGATATTCGCCATTTTGGCGCTGTTGGCCATGTAGCGAGAGTCTGCGGTACTAAACCTAGTGGACAACATAGATAGTGTGTAGGAAACTATTTACAAAAAAAAATGTGTACTTTATTACCTTGTTTCTTGAAGTATAAATAACACGGGAAACGAACGAAATTAATTCAAAATGTAAAAATACTTCAGCCATTTGTATTATACGTCAAAGTTAGTTCTCTGGACGCTCGCGAGTGGCGCTTCAAATGGGCACAAAAAATTTGCCGTCAAATGTATGGAACAGCCTGTCCAGTGGTATTTATACAGGTCAGTGCTTCTGAAGGACGGCGAGGTTGTGGCTGCGAATAACTGCTGAAATACAGTATATGCCGTATTCACCCTCTTTCATTTGAATTTGTAGGACGCGACCTGTAGATAAGTACGTGCAATAATTCTCGTGGGTTGCGGAATCATACACATGAAGAAGAATAAGACAGAAATCACGACCATCATGTTCACGAAGCATCCTTACACAAACAATAGATTCAAACTCTAAAGGTTGATGCATCCAATATACGATAATTTATATTTATACAATATATTCTTTTTCTGTGAAATATTTGATATTATTTAAACACTATTAATGTATTGGATTCAAACTAATTTGTTATGTTTATTACAGCTATTGTATATACTCTATTTGATTGAAAATAGTGGCCGTTTAGTTTTTAGTATGTTCTTCTCACGAGCTCTACATTTTCGAACGATTCAGTAATTAAAAAGAAATATTTATAGTGACGATTCAAAACCGCTTAGTTTAAGCCTATTTGAATATAGTTTACTTGAATTTTACTTTTTTTATGTTTTGTTTAATGAAAATAAGGGTCGAGACGAGCAGGACGTTCAGCTGATGATAATTGATACGCCCCATCCATTACAATGCAATGCCGCTCAGGATTCTTGAAAATCCTAAAAATTCTGAGCGGCACTACAATTGCGCTCGTCACCTTGCGACATAAGATAAGTTAAGTCTCATTTGCCCAGTAATTTCACTAGCTACGGCGCCCTTCAGACCGAAACACAGTAATGTTTACACATAACTGTTTCACGGCAGAAATAGGCGTCGTTGTGGTACCCATAATCTAGCCGGCTTCCTGTGCAAGGGAGCCTCCCATTTTGAATATTGCCAAGTTTATGTGAGAAGTTGAGCAATTTCCTATGAATATTTTCACAAACAGAAGTGAAAATCTAAGCTGTCATTGCACAGCTTCACCATTAGTCATTTCATCATATCAGCCGAATGACGTCCGCTGCAGGACAAAGGTACTCTTAGACCAAAAATGATCAAGACGATGATCGATCCTGTGTTGCTCTCATCCAACCTATTCCAGCGATATTGACCTGATCATCGGTGCTTCTTGTGGTGGATTGTGAAATTAAATATTATGAACTATGAAGGAGCCCTTAACCGTAGCTAAACTAGTACACGACCAATATGCTATGTTTTAAAGTGATAACCCTCACTTCTAGGATTAATACACAAATAAAATTTGAAAAAAAAAGAATTATGAACGATGCGGGACTCGAACCCCGGAACGCCGGAGCTCGTGGGTTCGAGTCCCACATAAAATTTTGTTTTTCAATTTTTTATTGTTCAGTACACGACCCACTAGCGTCGTTGTAAAATGAACTTTTACAGTTAAATCTTTTGCAAAAAGAGCGTCCTTCATCCATTGTCGTAACAAACAAAACTATTTAAATTTGTGGAGCATTAAACTTGAATTAATCGTACCCACCTCTCGCGGCCCCCGCCTCCGAGCACAGATCACAATTCACAACAACGTTTGGGCAAAAACAATGTTACTACAACTACCAGTACCGGCTCCTTTGCACAAGATGCCGGCTAGATTATTAGTACCGCAACGGCGCCTACGTCTGCCATAAAGCAGTAATAGCCTAGCCTAGTAACAGCCTAGTCCAATTTGAGAGATAGGATAGTTTTTATTTCGATTTGAGACTCATAATTATTTGTGTTTCCAATATTTGTTTTGTAAGGACATATTTTCCATGAGAGAATTTATTGACGCACGGTTTGACAGTTCTGCTGTGAAACATTTTCATTATAACAACAGGGAGCACATTTTACGAAATAATTCTTGATGTTACGAAATATTATTGACAAAATCATAAACCAGACCAGCAAACGTTGTATTGCCGGTATTAAAATCGCGATACAAAAGTAACTGTTGAAAGTAGATGGGTGAAAATTTGAAGTTGTATGTATTTTGAATGCTGACTCTAATCAAATAAATTAAAAAAAAATGTCAAAAAAATAAAAAAAAATAAATTTGGCGTGGACCACACTTAACATTTAGGGAGAGGAAAAATACATGTTGTCCGATTCTCAGACCTACCCAATATGCATTCAAAATTTCATGAGAATCGGTCAAGCCGTTTCGGAGGAGTTCAATGTTTAACACCATGACACGAGAATTTTATATATTAGATGTACAGAACAACGTCTGTCGGGTCAGCTAGTTTATATTCTTTAAAGACCACGTTATGTGACTATCCTGCCATTCTTTCTCTATAATACTTTGCTGCAATGGTAAATGGAAAATGAGAACCGCGGATTGATGTACTACTGTACTATGTACGCGTTACTCTTTTGTTTTTTTTTATTAATAATCACTTATTTTTTTTAACATACACAAGTAAGTCAATACGTTTGAGTAATTTTGGTGCATAACTTCATATTGTTTCATGTAATGTAACATGCTGACATTGTAAATATAGATTAAAAGGAGTGGCAATTCGTTTCTTGCCACTTCTTCTCATAAAACCTCAACTGTTTCGAAGTCGTGGTGAGTAAGTCGTAACATCATTCATAAGTGTCAAATTGACTCAATTGAACATATGATATTTATTTCTTTCAGAATTTATGGTAAGACAATATTATATCCCCGTTGTTTCTTTCTAAGTATATTTTTGCCGCTGGAGAGGGACCAATAATACCTAATACACTGTGTTAATAAAACCCTATCCGATAATTGACTTGGATATAAATTAATTTTATAATATTAAATGTTTCCAAAAATCTTGAGAACCACTGACTTATTTATACTACTAGTAAATTAAGGTCATCGCCCGGACCTCGGTCCAATGGCGTAGATCTAACATCAGCGGCACGGCACGGCGCGGCGACTCAAACGAATAAGGCGGGCGATGTTTATTATTAAAACAAGACTTTCCTTTTATTACTTTTTTAAAATTTTTATTTATTCTCACTACTTGATACCAATATACGCCTCAAGATATAGTACAGGATTTTTTTACCAGCCTGTATCCTCCTCCTCGCGTCGGTTTCCTCAGTGCTGAGGGTCGTGATCATCTCGACAGAGTACTTTTTTGCGTATTATTTGCCGCCATCTCACCCTGTCGGCAGCAGAGTGTAAAGCGTCGTGGACAGTGGTTTCAAGGGCAGTGCGAATCTGATCGGTCCATCGCATGGGGCTCCTTCCTCTTGGTCTTCTTCGCTCCACCTTCCCTGTTACCATCAGTCTCTCCAGGTTGTCTTCATCCCTTCTGGCGATGTGGCCGAAGTATTCTAGGACCCTACGCAAGCAGATGGTAGAGAGCCTAGTCACAATGCCCAGCCGTTTCAGGATCGACACTTTAGTTCGGTGTGCTGTCCAAGGCATGCAAAAACAGCCTGTATAATTAATATTATATCAGTCGATACCCTTCGACTTTATCTGCGTACACACAGGACTGACCACGTAGTAGCGACATTTCAATATTTTTTTAAATAAAAGAACTCTTATAGCATAATATGCTGTCGCGACTCTTATTGTAAATAATGATTTGTTCGTTAGTCGTATAGCGCTTATTATACACTCCACTGACTTTAGTCGGCTGAATTCAGTCGCTACTGAATTTAGACAAGTATAATCGCATTCAGTAATCTAGCATTCTAAATTCAGAGATAAGTATGGTTTCTAGCTGACTGAATCATTTAGTAGCCTAATTAGAAACGCATTTAGAAGGCTGTAATTACATTAAGTTACTGATTTAAGTAATAATTATTCCTTCACCCATGTTCTTCTTTTTCGTTTGAATTGAGCCAACAGCCAGGGCTTGGCAAAGGCAATTTTTGTAATCTGGAGTCCTCCTCGTAAACGAAACGTCGCTCTGTAAATATTTAGGACAATGTGATAGAAGCTAATTTGTAAGTTACTTCTGAATTTAGACGACTAAATTCAGTGAAGTGTAATAAGCGCATATGTATTACATTATTTTATTCTATCAATAGTTTTTGCAGCGCAGTTCAGTATTTTCGTAGCTTATTCAATACAAACAAACAATCAAATCCTTCCGCTATAATATATTAGTATAAATCACGGACTAGCAAGAAAATAAGGACTCCGTGTCACCTTACCTAACAGTGTAGCACCAAAACAAGCCGATTAACGTGTAAATACAACCCCACGCACACACTTATAATACTACAGGCCGATAGGAGGCAATTATGAGAATTGTCATCGTCTGTGACAGATCAGTTTGCGTCTCAATAAAATATTTTAAAATGCCGTCGTGCGTTGTGAAAAAGTGTAAAAACAATAACCTAAAAGTATTTGTGGATATATGATTAATTAAGGGAGAAAAAATTGTGTAACTGTTATACCCCGTAACCGCACACACACTAGCATAAAGGTGCTTCACTTGCTAATATCACGGCGCGGAGTACTTCTTTTTTTACTAGTCCGTGGTATAGATATACAGAGTATAAGGCTGCTATTATTTGAAATTCATTTTACGGACGCGTTGTAACTTTTTGTGTCTAAGAATTTCTCTATACGGAAGTTAAATTAACATGATTGTTAATTATGAAACGCAAAAGAGGCATAAATATAATTAACATTAATTAGTTATTGCTGAACTAGTTTGTGATTAGCACATTTTAAAATGCAGATATAAGTAATAAAATATGTCAACATAATATTATTATGGTCGGCCATTAGAAAGTGTAACTTATAATGATGCTAATTTGCACATTGACCGGACGATCTTATCTGCTGTCGGCTGTTGAAATTAGATGACACCAGATAATATATCACGCCAGTTTCAACATACGATTGATGTGATACTTCACTATATGTTATTAAACAAATTCCTCCACCGTGTCCGTCTGTTCGCTATATATCAGCTTGGTTAGACAGTCTCTCAAATAAAAAATTAAAGAAATAAATATTATGACTATTCATTGTCAGTACATTTATGAAAATTTAATATCGTTCACAAAAATAGTCACCTTTTTGCTCTAAATGATGATTTTCATTATTATAACACTACTAGCTGACCCAGCAAACGTTGTATTGCCATATAAAGTGGTAAAATTTTTTTTGAAAGTAATAAAAAAACTACAATTCTTGTAAGTATTGATGCATTACCATCTTGCAACCCTATAGCGCATTTGTGGATGGAACAGAATAATATAAAAAAATTTATACAAAAATAGGGCTTGATCGTAGAGGGTTGATAATTTAGCATTGTATGTATTTTTTAATGTTGTATCATAAAAAAACAAAAACAAAAAAATTCGTCCAAAAAAAAAATAAAGGGACCACCCTTAACATTTATGGGGATGAAAAATAAATAGTAGCCGATTCTCAGACCTACTGAATATGCATATAAAATTTTAGTAAAAAGTAAAGTCGTTTCGGAGGAGTATGGTAACTAACATTGTGACACGAGAATTTTATATATAAGATAAGGGATTACTTGTAATTAATTCTAGTAGGTTTCATAAGATACATAATAGCTTTAAGGGTAAATGTGTACACTTTTATAATAAAGTCCCAGCCCACTGTTCAGGCAATATGTATAAATAAATTTAAATGTTTTATTAAAATCAGCTCTGTCGTAAAGTTTACTACACCACAGCTGAATATCTAAGTGATCAGACAGCTTGGACCTAGATAACGATTATTTTATAGCAATAGCAATGACAATACAATGTTGTATATTTTATTTAAAAGAGCGCAAAAAAAGAATTCTAGGAGAGTTTCTTGCGTCGCTTCTTCTCTCTCAGACCGCAATTTGTTTCTAGTATATTAGAAATGACATCAAAAAGAATTCTAAAGGAATCAATTTTGAGAAAATAAATGCCTTTTATGCTTCAATGTATTTTAAACCCAAATCAATTGCACCGATTTTAATACTGTTTTCACCAATGGATAGGTTTTAGTATAGAATTTGTTAAGTTTTGTATACATTTTTGTAAACATTAACGATGTTTGTTGGACGTGTCGGAAAAAATAGGACGTTTGGGAGCTTTCAACGAAAACACAGTCTAAACCCTTTGAGATATAACAAAATAATGTATGGTGGAATTGTGTATCTTATATAGGTCTACATTAGAGTCCGAAAGTATATACATATATACATATGTCTCTCGCTAAAGGATGACAAACTATATACGTTTTAATATTCAAAAAACTTGCCCATAATTTACAAAAAAATTACACAAATTAATCCTTATCATTTTAGTACTACATCTTAATAAATATATATTTCTTTTGTACGTCTGTTGTAACTGAACTCCTCCTAAACGGCTGGACCGATCTTAATGATACTTTCTGTGTGTCTTCAGGTGGATTCGAGAATGTTTTAGATTCACAATTGAACTACCTCCTAAACGGCTGAACCGATTTTGATGATTTTGAATTCAGTCGCTACTGAATTTAGACAAGTATAATCGCATTCAGTAATCTAGCATTCTAAATTCAGAGATAAGTATGGTTTCTAGCTGACTGAATCATTTAGAAGCCTAATTAGAAACGCATTTAGAAGGCTGTAATTACATTAAGTTACTGATTTAAGTAATAATTATTCCTTCACCCGTGTTCTTCTTTTTCGTTTGAATTGAGCCAACAGCCAGGGCTAGGCAAAGGCAATTTTTGAAATCTGGAGTCCTCCTCGTAAACGAAACGTCGCTCTGTAAATAGTAGATAACTGGTTCAGTAACTATATATTTTTTTGTGTGTTCCAGTGAATTTGAGATTGGTTTAGATTCTCATTTCCTTGCATATAATATAACTAGCTAACCCGACAGACGTTGCTCTGTTCATAATAAAAAAAAAATGGTTCCAGAGATATCCAGAGATAAAATAAACATATTCTAGAGATAGGTAATGAGTGACTATATACGTGGAAATCTCTTATATATATACAGATTCTCCTGCTCATGTGTATGTTAGTGAACTCCTACTAACGGCTGGACCGATTTTTCAAATTTAAGGCGTGTGTACAGGACAACGTCTGTCGAGTCCACTAGTAATATTATAAAATCATTCAAAATTCGTTTTTGATTCATTTTTAACTCATTAACTTAGATTTCATATTTCCGATTCTACTTATAAATACGTTTTCTTATTTTAAAAAAAGTAGTTTGTATACATTTAGATTACGTGGAAATGTGGCAATCAATGCGCATATTACACCCGTATCAAGTTGACGTCTGGTATTCTGCAGCCGCGTGTTTTGCGAGAAACTTCATACAGGCTCGCACAGCGAAGCGAACACACTTTGTGGAATCAATTACCCACTGCAGTTTTCCGAACAGATACGACTAGCTATTTATAGCCTAAACACATGATCGGATTTGGTACGGCAGTTCCGTCGGACGCGGTCTGGTAGCGGACCATATTCGATATGTTGCATTGCCCTTTGCATAAAATTATTATTATTACCGTCCGGGCCGTACCGAGTACGACCAGTACCAGGGACCCCACCAAACTACAAGTACCTTGCTGTAGAACTACATTATTTCAGAGAAACTGTTTGTGTATGTGCATAAAAATGTATAATCACTTCCCAAAAATAATAAGAGAGGTATGGTCAAATAGGAATTTCTCATCTAAATTGAAAATTGAAATTATACCTTAGTAAAAACTGTTTATTTTCATTAGACGAATATTTTCAACTAAAATCTTTACTATATATTATATAATACTGCTACTAATATTTTGTTAAATTTATATTATTGTAACTAATGATTTAGAAATGTATTTTATAAAATTTGCACGTCATCAATGTGGCAAACATGTACTTAATAATATTTATTTAACATCAATCTAACATGTTTATGCAAATAAAAAAAAATAAACACTTTGACACCGGACCAATTGGTGGCGCCCACCGGACCGTCTGATGATCCAGCCGAACCAAATCCGACCATGTGTTTAGGATATTAGGATTGTTCAAGCATAAAGCACACCCCTTACTTATAGGCCATCAAAGCTAACGCATCTTGTTACCGCTGGTGTTGCGGAATTGCGGATGTCTATGAGCAATTGCTTCACTCTCAATCGGATGTCAATGGGCAATTGTCTCACGTGACTTATCACGTTGCCCATTTACCCCCTCTTTAAAAATTCTGTTAGTGGAGATGTACTGTTCTCATTTTAACAATTTTCGTAAATTAGTCTTTACAACATAAGCTATACATGTAAGATAAGATAAACAAAAATTAAAGAATAAATTTCTTCTGAAAGTTTAACGAACTATCGGATACTTTAACAGGACTTTCAATTAATTCTAATAAAACGCGTCTACATGTTAGCGAGTATGATTTCAATGAATTCAAACTTTTCGGTTTACGAACCGATTGGAGTTTGGAATGAAACAAATTAAAATTACGGAAAGTTTACCACAATACATAAGTGGACACTGCAATAAAATCGGTTTAGCCGTTTCAAAAATTTACGTGCACAGAAAAAGGGACTAAAGTTCAATATACTATTTTTTGACATCGGCAACGTTAGTATAGCGTGAACTAACATGGCAGAGTTATAATCTTTATATATATATGTCTTGTGTGCGTGTGTATGTCACTGAACTCCTCCTAGACGGCTGGACAGATTCTAATTAAACTTTCTGTGTGTATTCAGGTGGATTCGAGAATGGTTTAGATTCACAATTGAACTACCTCCTTTAGGACTGGACCGATTTTGATGATTTGTTTGTGTGTTCCAAATTAAATTTGAGATTGGTTAAGATTCTCAATTCCGTCCATATAATATAATTATCCTGCTCATGTGTATTTTAGTGGACTCCTCCTAACGGCTGTACCGATATTTCAAATTTAAGACGTGTGTCCGAAATTTCCGACAGGACAACGTCTGTTGGGTCCACTAGTCTAATATAAAAAAATTCTCGTGTCATGGTGTTAAACTTTGAACTCCTCCGAAACGGCTCGATCGATTCTCATTAAATTTTGAGTGCATATAGGGTAGGTCTGAGAATCAGACAATATATCTATTTTTCATCCCTCTAAATTTTAAGGGTTTTTTTTTTTAATTTTTTTGACATTTTTTTTTAATTTGTTTGAATATGAGTCAGCATTAAAAATACATACAACTTCAAATTTTCACCCATCTACGATCAACAGTTACATTTGTATCGCGATTTTAATATCGGCAATACAACGTTTGCTGGGACAGCTAGTCCTACTAATATTATAAATGTGAAAGTTTGTATGTCTGGATGTATGTTTGAACTTCTTTAACGCAAAATCTACTGAATAGATTTTGATGAAACTTTACAATAATATAGCTTACACACCAGAATAACAAATAGGCTATAATTTATAAGACTATAGTGTGATTTATACAAAATATTTATATTTTTCTTTTAAGAAGTGTGATTGTTACTAATACAACTAGCGCCATCTCTTATCAACTAGCAAGCACAAGATCAATACAATTTATATGGCAAAACAACGTTTGCCGGGTCAGCTAGTATTATTATAATATAGATTAAGTATGTACAAGTACTATCGAATCATTACATAATTTATCATTAGCACCAATTCCTGGCAACTACACCACCAGATGTACCGGAATCGGAAACAAGCTTAGCTTGGTTATTTGTTTAGTCAAAGACTTCGGTACCTATTTGTTATACAAAAATATCTTGGCGGTATTCCGGTGCAGCTATTTAACTGCATTTTCCCAATTAAGGATTTATAGATATTGGCAGGCGTAAATATTTACAATCCATATTTTGCAGCCCTCTTAAAGAATATAGAAAGTTTAGTTAATTAAATCGTAACCAAAGAAACGCTTTCTGTACAAAACACAATTCTTTTAGGATTATATTATTAAAATCATTATTCATTGAATTCTTTTATGCAGTATAGTGAAGGTTTAAAGGCAATATTATTCTAAAGAAAGAACTTTTTACTTCGGCTTAATTTGTGTTGTTAGCTGCAATAGAGTTTAAATTCTCAGTATCCGCACATTTGTAAAGGTTTCTTTCAAATTATATCCACCGCTTTAAAATGAAAGGGAGTCCTGGTGCCTCGTACAGTTATAAACTATAACGTACACTAAATACAGTCTCTTTTTGTTTGTATATCCGGTGTCGGTGGCGACGACCCTTTGGTACAAGTGTTTAGAAATGTTTAATGTTAATTGTAGGTGTTCAAACAACATGCCGGCCCGCGCTTTTCTGTTCGTAGTCTGTACCTACATGTTAACTGGCGAGCAACAGTCGCCAGGGCAGATTCATTGCACTTTCAACCCTGCTGCCTTCAATTAAGGTAACAAATTGTTGATTAATTAATTAGTTATTTTGATGTTCTAAAAAGATACAGCTGTGGTAGGTACTTACTTCATTAATTATTATTATCTTGAACTACTCATAGATTATACACAGTAGAGAACAATGTGTTAGTTTCATTAATTATTATTATATTGTTCGTTGTTGCCACTGAGAATTATTGTTGGTTTACATGATCCAGTTTCGTATTTATATATGTATGTATAAAGAATGAAACGAATTATTATCTTATTAATATTTCACTATCGGTCACAAGGTTCAGCTTAAAATTATTGAAGTTTGCCTTACTTAGAGATTTTAGGTCAGCTTTCGATATCGTTTTGCGGCCGTTTTCAATAACGTATCTCTAGTTACACATACTGTGCTGTCACCGTTTAATGACAAGATCTTATCTATCCATAGTTATGTTATTGAAGTGTAAGTAAGCGTAAAAGGATAGATTTGTCTACCTCTAGTAAGTTAAACTAAGGATAGGTAGGTCATTGAAAACGGCCGTTAGCACACTAAGGTAGGCAGGTTAATGAAATAATATGATAAAGCGAATGTATTTTGTAAGTAATTGGGTTCTATTTAAATACATGGAACAAATTGAATGACATAATAATATCAGAGTGCGTTCAAAGATCTCCATTAGTGTATGAACACTCCAGCATCATTCAGCTCAGGCACGGAGCATCCGCCTTGTCCTCCGGGCCACGCCCCGGCTGTGTCGTATCGACGAGCTTCACCGCTAGTACTCCTCACCGATTAGCCATCGTCGTTTGCACGCCGGTTCTGCTGCTTCCTGGTGATCAGCAAGTGCTGCACGTCCCGCATGACCTGCATAGAGTTGAGTGATAAGTACCTACTACTACGATGAAAAAATCTGTCTATCTATCCCAAAGTAACAACGTTCCGGAAGTCACTGTCAATGTGTCATATTATGTCAGTGTATTGAACCTGTACTCTGACTTATTGAGATCGTAACAAGTAACAATAATACGAAGCGCGTACCTCACTAAAAAGTCGGCAACGCTCCCGTAATTCCTCTGGTGATGCAAGAGAATGTGGGCGGCGGTGATCACTTAACATCAGGTGTCCGATACGCTTGTTTGTCTTCCTTCTCTTCCTTAAAAATACCGCACGTAATGTTTAGATATTTTGAAATTCCTAAGTACTTATTTTAAAAAATAAAATTAAAAGTTATTTTTTAATATCAATATCCTATTAATCCTATTAATATTATAAATGTGAAAGTTTGTATGTCTGGATGTATGTTTGTACTTCTTTAACGCAAAAACTACTGAATGGATTTTGATGAAACTTTACAATAATATAGCTTACACACCAGAATAACACATAGGCTATTATTTATAAAATAATCGCGTGAATTATACTTTATATGGCGAAACAACGTTTTCCGGGTCAGCTAGTTGTAAATAACAGTTTGTTTTGTACGAAGAACGAATAAACGGAACTTAGACGGAAATGAAGACATTGCCACCGAAGCGACAAAGTCACGGTGTTTTTTCACGGTGACTTTTATGGAACTGGAACGACAGTCACGGTGACAGTAAAAGTAACGTATTTGCCATCACTAGACCTGCAATGCATCCAGTTCAGGCAGCCGCCGTAGCTGCAGTGCCAGCGCGCGACCGAACAAGTCAAACTCATCCTCCCCGCCACTGCACGCGGTTTTTCTGTCCCCTATCGGCGACATTGCTGCTCCTGTTGTTTCACTCAGCGATTCCGCCAGTCGCTCCAGTCGACGGATGACGTGTTGCAACCTGCCGGGCCTTCCACGCCACTCCTGGGGAGGCACGGGAGCCGGAGACTCAGACCCCACGCACTCTACAGCCTCAAACGCATCACATTGCTCTTCCGTTTGCATGGGCTCTTCTTTGACTTGGATTTCTTCATGAGCAATAAGCAGAGGGTCATTCGGTGAAATCTTGTGCTGAAAAAACAAAATATTATCAGACCACTGTGGAGTTACTTAAGCGGGAATGAACAGGCAGGCGGATGGTTTTTTTTATGGAAAAGGAGGACAAATGCGCGTAAGGGTCACCTGGTGTTAAGTGATCACCACCACCCACATTCTCTTGCAACACTAGAGGAATCACAGGAGCGTTGCTGGCCTTTAAGGAAGGTGTACGCGCTTTTTTTGAAGGTACCCATGTCATATCGTCCCGGAAACACCGCACAAGGAAGTTCATTCCACAGCTTTGTAGTACGTGGAAGAAAGCTTCTTGAAAACCGCACTGCGCAGGACCGCCACACATCCAAATGGTGGGGATGATATCCTAACTTGTGGCGTGTCGTGCGAAGGTGGAATTCGGCGGCAGGAATCAGGTGAAACAGCTCTTGGGAACACTCATCTTATGTTCATCTGATGTTGAGATATGTGTGAGATCTGACCGTGATGGCAGTATCATAATGTAATTATAGCTTTAAGGCTAAACTTATACACTTTTGTAATAAAATCCCAGTCACTGTTCAGGCATCATCATCATCATTTCAGCTGGAAGACGTCCACTGCTGGGCAAAGGCCTCCGAAACTCCGAGCATAGCCCTTTCCATTGCTCGCTGAGCGCCAATGAGCTTCCTCATAATCAGCCCATAGTTAGCGACCAAGTCTGCGTTCCATATTGGTTAAAAACCTTCGCCTTCAGACACTGTAGTACTTTGGACAAGAAGATTATACGGAGCTTCCCGAACGCTGCCCGGTTGGATTGGACGAGTTAAGTTTTTTCCTTTTGAGGTTCTTAATTTCATCAACACACAATATAACCTACAAACCAACCCACAGCAGTAGAAATAGGTGTGTCTTTAGTACTCAGACTTACATTGTTGTAGTAATAAGCTAACTCCAGTAGGCAGGAATTGCGTAGAGGTGGTCAACAGCCGGAAGTGTTGACATAATGGCCCATTGTTAATTTAAAGTCGAATATTCTTTGTTTCACCAAAGAATATGGAATAGTACAAGTTGTGTAGTGGCTTCGATAAGATAGTTATTAATGTTAGTCATGTTAAGAGGATGACTGTGACATTCTATCGTTATAAGTAATTCCTTTCATTTTTAACTTTACCAATTTAAATTTAAATATTTTTATTCAAAACAGGATTCAAAATTACTTACTGAACGCCAAAAACTACCACCAATTCAAAAAAGACTACGTCAGACCTAAGAAGAACAAACAAACTCAATAGTCTTTATTTTAAATAAAAATATGGATTACAATGTATAAACATACAATAAACATTTATAATTAACGAGCCTGAGGTTGTTCGCGTCATTCCCATTCTGTGGTATCATTAAGAACATCGTTTATGCTATAATAACCTTTCCCACACAAACGTTGCTTAACAATTCCTTTAAATATCGTAACACATTTGTTTTGTACATTTTCTGGGATCACATTGTAAAAGCATATGTACATTGCCCAATAAAAGACTTATTAAGTCGACCAGTAGTATTAAAATTTCCGTCCGGACCGTATCGAGTACCACGCTGGACCAATTGGTGCAAGGTGCCCACCGGACCACCCGATGGTCCGACCATGTGTCTAAGCTATAACACTAGATCTAGTGGTCTTTCATAATCATAATGCAAGCCGGTCATTAAATCTACACAATTGTGGTCAACATGGGTGAGGTGAAGCTAATTCTTGTGAATATTATTGTAACTTAAATAAGTATTAAATTTCTTTAATATGCAAACAATTAACATATTTGAGTTGTTTTTATGAAAATAGGGGACGAGACGAGCAGCACGTTCAGCTTATGGTAATTGATACGCCTTGCCCATTACAATGCAGTGCCGCTGAGGATTGTTGCACACGCAAAAATTCTGAGTGGTTCTACAATTGCGCGCGTCACCTTGAGACCTAAGATGTTAAGTCTCAGACCGAAACACAGTAATATTTACAAATTACTGCTTCACGGCAGAAATAGGCGCCATTGTGGTACTAATAATCTAGCCGGCATCCTGTGCAAAGGAGCCTCCCACTGGTAAGTTGTGTGAGATGTGCATGTTCTAAAAATTTTTGATCTCCTAATATTATTCAGTTTGGCGACGGTTTAAATTTCCTATCACCAAATGTTATGGTACTTATCTCTAATCAGCTAAGTGCTAATAGAGCCGAGATTATTAATAGCCGGTGAAAAAGTTAAAGCATGCGTCATACGTGGTGATTACGTGAACAAATGACGTTACAGATTCGTTCGTGTAATGATAAGGCTAAGAGTATGCTGAGACGTAGATGACCCAGCACAGCATCGTACAGATTTGTCAGGGCTGGCAGGGCATAAATAGGCCAAGAGCGTATGTTGCGACGCAACACGACACTATTGCGTTGTCTAGTATAAAGAATAGACGCGTTCGAACTGACAAGTAAAATGAGTTTAGAATGAGACTCCGATTTACAGTCCTTCAAAAGTGATTGTTTGAAAACCATTAATGGATCATTTGGGCTTTCTCTAGAGTTATTTTAGGTACGAAGTAGCTTTCATTTAAATAATATACATATAGATACATTTATAATAACTCTTTAAACATGTAGGTATTATATATAGCTTAAGAATGTATTATTAGACAATATAAGGTAATAAGTATAGAAATATAATATACCATAATAATATAGTTATTCGCAGCTTGCATTGTTATACTTTAATTTTAGAACCATTTTATTTTGTGTTTGTATATGACTAGGTTATTAGTAGGTTATGTAAATAGCCAGGTTTTCCCAGTTTCCTGGATTCCCCCCCCCCCCCCCCCCACAAACCTCATGTATTAGTTTTTTAAGCATAATAAAGTTTTATCCCTCAATACGTAGATAGGGTTGTAGAAATAAGTTTTCTGATACCTACATATATAAGGCTTAATTGTAAATTGCTTTAATAAGTAGATTTAAGTAATTTTGTTACAATTTAATACCAAATATAGAAATTTTTAATTTGATTTTTTTTTTTTTTTTTAGTAGGTTATGTATAAAATTAATGAGCGCATCTCGCCGATAAACGTAACGTTTGGCGAGTAAATAAATGTAATTTAAATGTAAGTTGATATAATTATGTTAATAAATAAAGTTAAAAAAAATCTTTTTTAATTAGTCTGGATGTCATTGTAACAAAACTAAGATTTAAGAAAAAACAAGTGTATGTTTGAGTTAGCGGTAAAAAACATGTTTCGACACCCACGGCCCACGGACCACGCATCGTGCAGAAATCTATATTCTATACCGATTGTCGGCACTACAAGTTACAACGAGACGCATGTCTGCGCCACAGCTCTCAGTACGTACATATATTATTACAAATATCTGCTCTGCCCTGTCTCCGCGTCGTCTACGTTTCAGCATACGCTTAGCCTAACGGGCTAAGGCTTATCCAGGTACGGGTTATCCGTTCAGATCTTACCACGGCCTGCAGCTCTCTCCTGTGTTCGGTTACGGGCCGCAGGAACGAGTCCGCCAGACTGAACCAGAACAGGCGGGGCACGTACCCCTCCCCCCGGCCCCTCTCGTCCTCCCTTCCCACCCCCTCCGGCTGCCGCGACGCGCGGATCTTGTTCAGCTCGTCGCTGTACGAAGTCCGGATCCCTTTTATCTTGTTTCTCACGTCGTGCACCGTCAAATGTTCGATCTCCATAACATCTCTCAATGTTTCGTAAGCTTTTTCGCGCTTCATTTTGTTTTTGTACTCGCTGTGTTTCGGATTCCACAGATTTTCAAGGATTTTGTAGTTGTTTATGAACTTGATGACGTCATTGTCGCGCCATCTCAATTGCGGTCTCTTGGCGATAGGGGTTGACATGGTCGTGGCTTGTTGTTGCGTGTTGGTCGGCGACACGTCTTGCCAGCTCGACTCATTGAAAGCGACTGCGGTTTCAATCAAGCCGGCTCACATTCAACTTTATTGATTTGCCTGCGACTTGCGAACAGCGGGCGACCTGCGAGTTGAGCAACAACGACCCGAGCGGACATTGACGTTTGCATTCAATGCTACAGTGAGTAGAAATCACAGAACAGTGATTTGATTAATCCTACGTAGGTGTGTGTTACAAGCTCTGAAACAATTCGACATTCATTTACAAAACGCTAAAAAGTTTAGCAAAACAACAATTACTAGCCATTCTAAATTACTTACAAAAACTTCAAACAGCATTTATAAAGGTATATACTTTACGACTTATTTACATATTAATTAGTATTGCCTCCTCGGGCAATTCCAGGATACTGGTTTGTTTGGTGGCGATGTTGAGGAAAATTCTCCCTTTCGTTCAATCAGACTTCTGACCAGACTTCAAAGCTCAACCTAGGCCATCTTGGCCAAGCCATCAAACTGACCAAACCTCCTGAGTGTACTTATATGCGAGCTCAGGGCGTTATCCTGCATCAGCATTGATCCATGACCCATATTTACCAAATACAGTCCTGGACGCTTATTGACGATGTCTTGAGCATATCTTTCCCCAGTCAGGGTTCCATTTTCTATGGCCACCACTATTTTTGTGGTGCTTAGTTTTATACTACACAAACAAAATCAGTAAGGCTGACTAACCTTTTCACAACGATGGCCACCTCTAAAAACGAAGCTGTAAACGGCTCGGCCCTTATTAGAGCCCGCCTTGACAGTGCAGCTCTCTATTAACGGACCGAGCTATCACAGTTGCGGCTTTTTGGGCTGCCCGTATATGAGGTGACCTTCGACTCGATAAGAAGAAGAAGCCTGAGTAAGCTCTATAGGTTTCAGTCTCAGCCGATTTGAAAATAAATATTTTAACTATATTAGCTCATATTGAACATTCATCTAGAGCGGGGGGTGCAGCGGCGGAATCTGCCGAAAACCTAAAGCGGAGGAAATATGCATCACTCGGTGATGGATACATATTTGTTCACTTTGGGGTGGAGACGATGGGTCCTTGGGGTTCATCGGCACAAAAACTTGTAAAAGAGCTATCCAGGCGTCTAACCGATTTAACAGGTGACCCAAGATCTGGTACGCACCTCTGTCAAAGGATAAGTTTGGCTATTCAAAGAGGTAATGTTGCCTTCTTCTTGGGCACCTCACCTGCCGATAGCGATCTTAATGATATTTTCTATTTGTAATTAATTAATTTTGTTAGATTATTTAAGTTTTATTTTATTATTATTTATACAAATAGCGTTATTAATTATTAAGTCATATGTAAATAATTTATTTTTATAATTATAAAAAAATTATTGGACTATATTAACTATCGTATTTTGGAGTTGTTACTAAGTATGTTAGCATAGAATATGATATTGCGTAAAGCGCGCAGGTGATCTTTTGAGACTTGAAGCATCAGTTAGTGTTCTTCATATAATTAGTTTAAATAACAATATTTTTATTGAATATAATTGTATCGGAACAAGACTGACATCAGCCTGCAGGGGGCGTGGCCGTGCATCACGATCTGACATCAGTACCATGCCCCATCTGCTTGTTTGTCGTGGAGGAAGCCTGCCGCAGGCACGACTGAACAATGGTAAATGGCTTTCTATATACCTATATTTATTTATTTAGATAGTTACACTAACAGCACGTCATTATACAGCCGACAGCGGAGACTGTCTGTATGTTGGCCATATAATATATGTTTTTTTTATGATAAAGGAGAGTACAGGTCACCTGGTGTTAAGTGGTTACCACCGCCCACAGTCTCTTGCAACACCAGAGGAAACACAGAAGCGTTGTCGGCCTTTAAGGAAGGTGAACGCGCTTTTTTTGAAAGTACTCGTGTCGTTTCATCCCGTTCTACGTGGAAAACAGCTCCTTGAAAACCGCACTGTGGAGGATCGCCAAACATCCCGATATCCTAATTTGTGGCGTGTCGTGCCAAGGTGGAATTCGGCGGCAGGAATCTGGAGGAAAGGAAATTGGAGTAGATTACCCTAATGTTGCGAAAGTCCACATTAAGCGTGGAGCGGGGTGCCGTAGTATTACTGCCTCGTTTGTCCTCGGACATATTTTCTCAGACCAGTTTTTTCCGTTTAAAGACAAAGCGATTTCACTAATACATTTAAAGCGCGTTTACTTAACTGAGTTTACATGTCATAAACAATATTCCTATTGTTATCATAGCTGTCAAGACTGTCATCGATAAGTATGAATCAAATTAAAACTCGTATAATATGACAATGTTCCTGTTACGATAACAACATTAACAACGATCGCATACTATGTTAAACGTCGAAAATTCGGCGGTCAGCATTCAAACGCGCTTAGGCTAAAAATGCGTTTAGTTTGTGCTGGTGAAATTTACACTCGTAAACTTAGTTCAAAGGGTATCGCGTTCTATTTTAATGGTGAAATCAGCCCTTAGTAACTGATAACAACTAGTTCTAGGGGTTATATTAATATAACACGTCCCATTGAATTCACGAAAAGTAAAAAACTCTGAACTTGTGACCAGTATAATTTTTAATATAATTATTTGAAGTAGTGAGCGGCGGTGATCACTTATTTACTTCTAATTACGGTTATTTTTTTGAAATGGTAAGTTTTTACGTAATTTTCAAATACACTGTACACCCGACACCATAGATAATACACTATATCACCGTGTCAGTGACGGTTGTCAGTCACAATAATAATACGATGGGAGTGGCACGGTCCTGACAACTACAGTATCCGGTAACATTATCTCTGGACCTGACGCCGATGACTTCACACCGTCGGTTTGCTACGGTGTGCAAAACAAGCATCACTAGAATATTATTATTAATAAACTACGATTTATTAAGCTATTGCATAGCTTCTATCGCGGGCCTTGAGCGTGGAGACCGAATCTGGAAATTCCGTAACGAAAATAACCTAACACTTACTTACTAGATGTATATAGATATTTCGGCACGGTCATTACAGTTGCCCAGGTTCGAGCCTGGGGTACATATTGATTTTTTTTTATTTCATTATTTTTTTTATCACTTTTTTTAAATTTTTATTATGATGACAAGCATTTTTATTTAGTTTCACCTGTCCCGTTGTGTGTCTGTCATCAAATCTTGCAAGTTAAATTTTACTCACTTCCCGTTTCCTTTTTTTTAAATTAATTTTATCAAAAAAAAAATACTGCATAAATAAAATAAATGAATAATTATAATTGCATAAGTTGATAAAAAATGCTATGCAATAGCTTTACCGCGGCAGTCCCCGAGTGCCACACGTCTTTTTTTTTCAGTATTATACATTGAAGGTGATGCGGATTATTATTATTATACCGATGCAGAAATCTTTTTGACAGAACTATTATAGCGACAAAGAACAGAAACTACAGAACTATTAACAAAAAAAGTCCAAACGTAGCAATGAAAACTTCAAAAACAAAGCAGTGATGGTATGAAAATATTATCACGACATGTACCTAACGGTAATTAAACTGCACACTGTACTGACACACAGGACGAGCGCGGGGGTGAAAGGGGAACGGAAGGGGGCTTCACGTTAAAGCGAGGTCCGAAGGTAATGTGGCCGTGTAGTAACAATAACAATAGTCGTGTATACCTTTCTAAAAGGCCCGCAACACTCCTGTTGTTCCTCTGGTGTTACAAGAGATTGTGGGCGGCAAAGATCACTTACCTTCCATAAAAAAACGCACGTAATATTTTGTCGCACTTTCAATTTACTTTTTAACCGACTTCAAACAAGGAGGAGGTTCTCAATTCGTTGGTATGCTTATTTTTATTGTTATATATATGTTTGTTACCTCAGAACTTTCGACTGGGTGAACCGATTTTGATCATACTTTTTTTATTTGAAATCTGGTGCTTCCCAGCTTTAGAAGGTAGTTTGGTGAGAGTTTGGTTAGGTTCTGGTGGTGGGATCCATGACAGAGTAAAGGAACTCTTCAATTCTTAGGAGCAAATTAGCGATACTCGGCCGAATCTTTTCTATGCTATCCGGATATTTGAGTCACCTACCGTAACGTTGTTATGGTAATGTCATTGTCGTAGTCAAATATGATGATCAATGGAACTCCTTAACGACTTACAGTAAGAGTGCGATCTGTGGCAGAATTTCTAGCTGTCTGTAATAAAATTGCAATGCGCTTACGTTCTTTGCTACATTGCAAAATTTAGTACATCTACACATTTTTATACAAATTACTCGTTAGTGTACATCAGATTCACTAAAAACCAAAAAAAAAATTGTAGCAAAAAAACACTGATTCCAAAAATAACAATAATCGTAACTAGAATTAGATTAATTAATTAGATGGTCAAAGAATACGCAATTATTTGTAGACTTTTTAGTGCATATTATATCTATTGTTTTGGAATAGTGTTTTTGAAGTCGGTTGTTTTTTGTAAAAAAAATTTTTATTGTAAATAAGTGAAACTATTTTGTAGTTACCAAGTATCACTGTTATTATAGGAACTCTACGACATAAACTAGAAAGACATTCGAATCGAAGTGACAATGTCACGGTGACTTTTTTGGATCTGGAACGACAGTCACGGTGACAGTAAAATAACGTTTGTCACCATCGCTTGACTGAAGTATAGAGTCAGCAGTATATTATTATGTAGGAAGGATGGTAGTCGCCCGCTCCCCGCGCCAAGTCACTGGAGTGTAAACCCCCCACCCCGTACCCCGGGCCCCGCTGCCAACAACAAAGTTCGCCGCTGTAATGTTCAGTTTAAACGACTCATTAATTCGGATAATCACAGAGTTGCAGTTACAGCCAGCACTCGTATAACCCCCGTTGTTATTATTTTATTGCAGTCGGGTGAATGCGGGGTGCGGGGCGCGAGCGGTACCGATCATTACTGTCGATGACATGATGCGAGGGTGCAACTGGCTTGCTTATTATATTTTGAAGCATGTTTCAGTATTACAACCATAGACTTAGGCTTACGTCTATAGATCGCATTTAGACTTTCCTCAAACTTTACGTAAAACTTAGCTGTGTTCAAACTTATCATGGTCTTTGATTTCGTTTTTATAGTTATTAGACAGATGAAAATTACGATGAGGACGTTCAACTGATGGTAATTGATACGCCCTGCCAATTAAAATTAATTGCCGCTCAGGATTCTTGAAAAACCCAAAAATTCTGAGCGGCACAACAATTGCGCTCGTCTCCTTGAGACATAGGATGTTATGTCTCATTTGCCCAGTAATTTCACTTGCTACGGCGCCCTTCAGACCGTTTACACATTACTGATTCACGGCAGAACTAGGCGCCGTTGTGGTACCCATAATCTAGCCGGCATCGTGTGCAATGAAGCCTCCCACTGGTAGCTTAAGCTAAGACAACCCAATGCAAAAGTCAATTTCGCGTTTTATCACACTCAGCAAAATTTTTCGTAAGTACAGTCTATACTATACAGGGTAGTTTTTTTAAAAAAGGCGGTGATGGCCAAGTCGGAAACTACGAGTATTAGAGAAAAGTCTTGAATAGAGTCATCGATTTATAAGAAAACATTTTTTGCATATTTAGTTTTTTTTTATTTCTTGAACTTTTGAAGGATATCGAATCGAATGATTTTTCAAAAAAAGTACAACCAGTATTATTGGACCAATGGACTTTGTTGTAGGATCAATCATTTCAAAGAAATGTATTCCTAAAAATAAAAGGAAATACCATATTTTTTGTATAATTTTTTTACACGGAAGAAAACTGACCACCTATTCAAACTTTTTGTTAGAAATCTTACTTTTTTTGTTGATATTCTATCGAGGGTAAGTCCAGTCATGCATGCTGTTATGTCAAATGCAGTAAAGTAATTAGAGAGTATACTTATTCATTGTAGTCAACGCCATTTTGAGTAATTTATAACTAGGTAAAAGTGACGTGCGCCCGTTATTCACAAGTCTGAGGCATACTATTTCGAATGGGTGGCACGGACGAGTAAAAAAAGAAGTACTCCTCGCCGTGATATTAGCAAGTGAAGCACCGTTATGCTAGTGTGTGTGGTTACGGGGGATACTAGTTACACAATTTTTTCCCCCTTAAATAATCATATAAGGCCACAAGTACTTATATAGTATCGTTTTTACACGTTTTCACAACGCACGACGGCATTTTTAAAATATTTTATTGAGACGCAAATTGATCTGTCACAGACGATGACAATTCTCATAATGGCCGCCCATCGGCCTGTAGTAGTGTAAGTGTGTGCGTGGGGCTATGTATTTACACGTTAATCGCCTTATTTTGGTGCTATACTGCTCTGTAAGGTGACACGGAGTCCTTATTTTTTTACAAGTCCGTGATATTAGTTTATTTGACGTTCACAAAGTGATTTTAAATCCTATTTTGAATAAAAATATTTAAATTTGAATATATTCTAGTATATTGTACGTCTATCTATGATTACAAGGAATCACTATATGCGGATGCTGCGCAGGGAGACAGGCCCTACACAATCAACACTTCGAATTAAATTTAATGACCTTATATCTCGATTACCGGCCAAACGGTATCTCCCTTCATTTCTTATTTGTCAGAGTTTTTGTGTCGAAGCTTCAATGTCATCTACGAGTGACTACTCCACTAACCACTTTACTCGAGTTTCAGACGATATTATGTTTCGTGTACGTTAATATTGAGAGTAAATAACTTAGTGACGCAGCGTTGCCATGTGGTGTTGGAGCAGGCTTACATCCGGTTGACAAAATTGAACTAAACGCGAGCCACGCACATTTCACGATTGTACCTATATATTGTAGATACTTATTTTATAGCTCCGAGTTTTTTATAGCATAGAGGAGTTCACAGGAGCGCTGCGGGACGCCCCGCGCCTGTGAGCTACATTTAAAGGCCTCCAACGCCCCGCCCGGCTTCGCTGTAAAAGCCTTTACAGAGGAGGTTTTTAGTCGGTAGGGGGTGTTTACACCCGAGCCCGACATATGGGGCCCGAGTCGGGGTCTTCAATACGTAAATGTATTTTCCTCCTCTCGAAAAAAAGGAGCGCTGCGGCCTTTAAGGTATCTACAGATACCGCGCGAGTAGAATGCAGAGTTCAGAAATGCGATAGTTCTTTCACCTATTTACTTATTTATTGGTCTACCAGCGATATTACATAAAAATATTTCTTAAACTATTAACTTTTTAAATTACATGCAAAATCATCTAAAGGTAAACACTGCATGCTAATTTCGCTTATTATTAGGTACTTTATAAATCTAAAAGTGAGTTAAAAACTAAAACCAGAGAGAAAAAAATATACAAAAATAATTTGAAAGTTTGCAATAACCAATTGAGAATTGTTTTAAGGATAGTTAGGGAAACAAATAACATACTAACGGACTGACAAAAAATGGCAGCCTGTCAGTCTTTAAATGACATCATGAGTTAGTACCCCAACTCGCATGTATGGAATAAACTAATAAACTACTAATATTTATAAAACTTTAAACACGAACTCCTTAAAATGTGATGTTTGTGGCTTGGAACGTTTTTCAGGAACTACGTACAATTATCAAACTGAATTTATTGTATAGTTTACACAAGCGAGGGATAGTGCTGTTGGCGCCAAAGACTGTTCTAGTGCGAGAGGCACGACCTATTTATAATTGTGTTATAATCATGAGTGTGTCTGTAAATCTACACACAATTTTACCCTAATAATTAAAGCTCAAATTCTTGTTCGGCCTGTCTTCAACACACATGTCTTAAAAATATTTTAGGCCATTTCTCGTGCTTGGCGATGAATAAAAACTCGTTTCTTTTGGAACGGAACCTGATGGACTCGAATTGGTAATGATTAAAAAAAATGTGTGTGTTACTTACAAAAACTTATGTATGCACACCAGAAGTTATACTTCTTTGGCCTAACGAAGCAAAAATAATTAAAATGATTTATTCCTTCTGCTATTCTACGTTTTTAGAAAGAACAATTTTGTAAAAATCTTGCAAAGATGGCTTTGACAATAATTAATCATTAAATAATGTATACGGCTGTATGGGCTTGACCCTTTGCCTGTCCTAATAATGGACGAAGAAACCAAAAAAAAAAAAACGAATGACGCAGACGTCAGAAAATTTTAGAAACCAACTTCAACCTACTTACTTACTTTTTACTGCTTATTACTTGTTACTTTTGTGATATGCACGTGCGTCTTAAAATTTCACTCTCATTATTTTTTCATAGCGAGCTTATAGATGTATAACGCAATAACACGGTAAGCAGGTACTTGAAATTTGGTAGGAATATTCCTTTCGCCGAGTATAGCTCGGCTAAGAACGGATTTTACGAAATTTTACCCGCAAGGGGTTTTATGAGGTCGTTAATAATATACCTTATATGCATCATTGAGTAATACGTTTTTGTTTTAATCTTTATTTATTTCATAGGCTTATATTTCAAATTTATTAGAGTTTATTTATTAATTTTATTATTATTGTTGGGTGAACTAAGTAGTATTATATATTATATAATGTACATATGATCATATTTTACAAGGGGGGTTGCGGGGTGTTTGTTCATAATACTTGGATCATTCAGAAATTACTTCGTTTTTGTTTTATTTTTTTCATAGGTCTAGATTTAAAATTTATTTGTCTTTTTATTATGTACAGAAACAACGTCTGTCGGGTCAGCTTTAGTATCTTTATATTGAACGATCGGTGTTGCTCGTCTTGTAAAATAATATACTGAACGTCTGTTATATGAGTAATTTGAAGTAACAGATGCATAAAAGATAATTGCCCCGTCGGAGATAAGTTTTTATGTCATTATTTCAGGCGTCAGCTATCTGCGTGTCGGGGCGAGCGTCTCTGAAGCGAGACAGACTATGTAGTTCTGTCTCACGATAGAGTTGTGTAACTACTGAGTGAGTGATATAAAAGACCTATATCAGTTATACTCATGAAATGTATCACTCACTCATACTAGTACCGAATATATCAGTATAACTTAGTAGCTCTAAAAAGAGTACTATAATCTATAGATTACTGCCATGTTCGTTTGTTTAGCTCTCTTTGTATTTAATTATAGGTAGAGTAACATTTAACATAGGGCACCTTGAGATTTGTATGTTTTAAAAGATTTCGCGCTAACTTTGCCTCTAATGCAACAAGGTATTAAGCTTAAATATACGTTAGTATATCAAGTCTTAAGTTCAATTTCGCTTGATATTGTTTTAAAATAGAGTAAATTTTGTCTTATTAGGTACATTGTTATAAATGTAACTAACGAAAAACTCAACTATTGAAGTACTAATGAAAGTAATGAATGAGAGCTTTATGTGAGTTATAGTTTTCAATTAAGCGATCTGTGTTACTGGCCTGACTAAGATAAATGAGCTAAAAGAGTGATCTTTGTATCCATCAATCTTTTCAGCTCAGTGATCTATTTTGCGCATCACTATCTCACGAGTTGAGCGGCCCGTCTCCAGCCCACCCGTGGACTGTGCTCGGTTGACAGCTCAGGTAGAGACAACTCACGAGTGTTACTGTGAAGTGATCCAACTCCCGTTCTGAACAATATAGGTTCGTTACTCGTGTGCTCCTACTTTGAAAACGTGATTTGAATTTATGAAAAGGCCGCTCGGAAATGTATGCACTTGTGTGGGAACAAGTGGGGTTGCTTGTGTTCTGTAAGCCCTCATGACCATCTGGGGTCCGCGCTTCGTGCTGCTCACACTATAGAAAGGGTTCACCAATTCAATTTATTTCTATACAATCATCTCTGCACGTATTTCATTTAATTTATATAATAATAATCGTGTGCCCGTAGACCGGGGGTAGGGAGGATAAGTTGTTTGTGAACCACGTTCGTGTTTGTGAAACTCAAACATCAACGAAGTTTTATTTATATAAGAGGAGGCAAAAGGCCAAGAGGCTCAGGTTGCCTTCCTTTTTCCCCATTATTGTTACCTTATATACCTATTTACGCCTTTGTACTAACTGATAACGATTTATGGTTCCAGAGTTATCGTGACCCAGAGGGGAATATTTCTTTCATCGAATAGTGGCCAGCTAAGAACGGATTTTACGAAATTTTACCCGCAGGGGTCGTTAATAATATACCTTATATGGATCATTGAGTAATACTTTATGTTTTATTCTTTATTTATTTAAGTGGCTTAGATTTAAAAAAAAAAGATTTTTTTATTATGAACAGACCAACTAAAATAAATTTGTATATTAGCATCTCAACAAAGTAATATCGGTACATTGAATATTTCTATTTTAATAATGCTTAATATTTATTTGGCACGACATTGATTTGCTAGAAGTCACGACAGCGTATAAACAGTATTAAGCTTAAAATATAAAAATTGTAAGAATAACGTTAGAAAAAGGGACAATAGAAGTTATCAATGAGCAGTTGACTATCCGTCAGTGAACGGTTTTCAAGCAGTAACTGTCACCCATTCTAATTGATACAACGGTTAAGGCCGCAATCCCGAGAAATCGCCAAAATAGCGCATTATTGAAACCATTTCTTAACGGCTAATAATACACATAATGAGACGAAAATTTATTTATTCTTTACATTTCTATCTTTAATAGACATTGCGAAAAAAAAGCACCAAATAACTCTTACAGTTGGAGCCATGCTAATCATTCAATCTAGATAAAAATTATATGAAAAATTATTAAATTAACTGTTTACTAATACTATTTAGCATAGTCTTGCAATAAATTAAAAATGCTTCTAATTCTGAATTAAAACTTTAGCGATTTTATGCACGAGAGGTAAACAAGGTCCGCTCGATTCCTCAAGGCCCATGGCTCGGTCCCTAGTCTTAAGGCGACACTAAATGCCAGCGACCTTGAGCGATATGAGTTCACGGCTGCAGGCCCGCTATATATCCTACAACAAAGCCAATATTTTCAAAATTCTTGCGTTGAAAACGTAGCATTTTAACAATTGCAAACAGTTTATATGCTAACAATCCTCGTTATTCATTAATAATCTGAATAAATGTTGTACAAGCTATAAGAATAACTTTTCTGAGAGTAGTACTAAACAAATATGTTATGCCATGCAAAAAAACTTGATTAACTGCAAAGAAAAGAGGTAGTTCAAAAGGGCTCTGGAGTGTTAACTATAACCAACAGCAAGCAACCTACAAATACGACTTAAGAGTATGTGTAACAGGATTAAGTGGTAGTCATAGCTCCAAATGCTATATTTTCACCACAAAACTTGTTTAAAAACACCTTGTTTGCGTGGTTTCTGCTAACCCTTCGCCTTAATGAATGTTCGTCCGTCGAGAGTAAACCGAAGAGGACGGGGTTGGGTAATGATGGTATGAACCCGACCCTGGGCACTAGTATCTACCTACCTACATCTATCACTGTTCACGTTCCCAATAATTAATTCACACGGTAACATTATCTTAGGAACTTACGTCGATGACGTCACATGGTAGCTTTGTTACGGTGTGCAATACAAGCATCACTAGGATATTATTGATTTAGATTGATGCAAAGGTATTGTGTTATAATTATTGTAATGGTGAAAATTCAGTGAAAGAATCTAGGTTAAGAAAAAAAAAGGTTTTTCTAGTAGAACTATTATAGCGAAATCCGAACAACAGAAACTGAACTAACAGAATTATTAACAAAAGAGTCAAAACGTAAGAATGAAAATAATTTTAAAACAAAATTTCAAAAACAAAGCAGTGATAGCACGAATATATCACGAAATGTACCGAACGGTAGTGAAACTGCAAGCCGTACTGACGCAACCGGACGAGCGCGAGGAGGTCAAAGGCAACGGGAGGGGGCTTCACTTCGCTTATAAAACCTCGATATAATCAAATTTATAATTTAAATAACCTGACGGCGGTCGCTCCATTCCCAATCTGCGGTGTCATTAAGAAAGTCATTTATGTTTAATAAGTCTTTAAATAATTCTATCCAATTTCGTAATATATTTATTTTGAACATTTTCTGTAATAATGTTTGGAAAGCATATACATCACAACCCGCCATATACCCCACAAAATATTCATACACATCGTCTAAATATTCAATAAACAAACACGTTAAAAATGGATTTCTATTCAAGTTTTCCCCTCGTATATTTGTGCGTAATAATTAATGACACACTTACGACAGTCATTTAATACGTACTTTCCAAAAGTAAGTATAATAATAGAATTTCCATACACAGTCCACGAATTCTAGTCACTATCAGAGCCTCATGTGTCGTGCGTTGTATCAAAATCAACAATCAATAATCATCTTGATAACAATTATTTCAGTAATTGTCAAGCCAACCGCTGTCCGAGTAGATGCCGCTCAGAGAAAACAGACGTCATTTATTTATTTATTTATTTGGAGAAAAAAACAGAATAATTATCTAAAATCTAGGTACAAATAAGTGGCTTATAATAAGTAATGCTAAAACAAAATGTTCCTTAGAAATTTCTCACTTAGACTTAAAGTTTTTAATGTGAGAAGGTCAGTTTTACTGACTAACTATTACTGAAAATGAACATTAATAAAAGACTAATGTTACAGAATTTATAAGCTTCATTCTAGATCATTTATTGCAGTAATTCTCTTGTTAATTACATTTTTAAATTGTGCCAATTTAATTATATTAATATCTATATCAACAGAGACAAAGTTTTTATTGAATGAATCCATAAGTCTATATCAAGATAATAATTAATACTTAATTGTTATACCTACTAGCTAATGCCGCTACTTCGTCTGCACATATCTAAACATGCTATTATAAATCGAAACACGATTTTGTTTTTTCATTCGTTTGACAATTTACGCCATTGCTTTGGTGTATGTACTAACATATTTCCCATTAGGGACACGCTATAAACTTGATTCGATAGTGATCAGAATAACTTAAGCCGCGTTAATGTGCGTATATATTATAATAAAAAGACTTCCCTGCATACTACAATAGAAGTAAAAAAATATTTTAATTACCAATACGGAAAAGGGCAATGTATAAGAGCACGAAAAGCAACTAACACTCAAATCTACGTATGCAATGGAAGACTGTCCTTGTATTTTTTATGGTTCTCTAGCTCTCCGGAAACTATTCACATATTATGAGTTTAATACACACGCAGACACATGGAATGATGGAATAATAATATATTATACCTACCAAGTACGAACATAATCGTAAATATAGCCATATTTATTTTTTATGATAACTATAGCTCTTGCATTAAGATAGGTAAAGCTGTTCTTGAATTTTAGAAATTTTAGAAACACTGATAAAAATTATAAATTATATATGTATGTACAGAGTACAGACAAAGGCTTACTTTATAGTAGTACCTATAGATTACGCATAAATACATTTAGCAATAACGATATAAACAATTTGTTAAGTTTAAAATGATAACCCTCACTTCTGGGATTAATTCCGGGTTCGAGACCCGCATCGTTCATAAAATTTTGTTTTCAGTTTTATTTGTATAACGACATAGCACGCAATACCTAACAAGATTCAATCAACGCGATACGATCTACTGTTGCCAGTAAGTTTGTAATTTCAGAACTTGACAAAGAGGCATCCGACTTTTTTATATGCGACGGAGTGGCTCATCCCGATACCCGCCAAATTACTACCTCATTGTCCTTGATTATAGTATACCATCCTACGACTCACTTTATAAACAAGTGTGTTTATTTATTTATGAACTACCAACAGAATTACATTTGATACATTAACGTTAAACAAGTCTTAAGTGCTAGGGACACATATAATTACATTTATAGACAGTTACAGCATGTATATAAATACAAGTCGTACAAAAATTTAAAATTTATATTATAAGTAAAGGCTTAATAAAGTTGTGTAAATGTTAAATAAAAGTGTATACACACTGAAGGTAGGTATAAAAGAAATAAATATACAATCTTAATATCTATATGTGATATCTAAATTCATTGTATAATCTATTAAATATTAATAATATCTATTATATATATTATAATGAAGTAAGCAGCGTGTTTCTGAGAGGTGGCGTTAGAGTATCGGTGTGAAGTTTGAGGCGAGTCGTGGAGGGGTGAGGAGAGGAAAGGAGAGTTAAAGTGTTATTAAATAATTTCGAGAGTGTATATTTGAAAGTTAAAAGTTATAATTATAAAATCTGTACATAATAACTGTATTAAACCACTGGGTTTGTGTTGGAATTATGTTTTATATTCACTGACTGCTTTCCAATATATTATCTGTTAAAAATTAATAATACAATTAATTGCGGCGTGGACTGTGGTTATAATTTACTCAAGCGTTGTCGGCTGTGCGCTCGTATCGTAACAGGAACAGGTTACGACATCCGCGGGGCTACAACAGGCGCTATAGTAAGTAGTGCATACACATAATAAATATTATACACTATCGACATGTAGGTAATAAATGCGTTATGTTGCTAGGTGACTACATATTATGTGGGTATTCCATGTTATTGTGATATATATCTCTGGCTGGTGGGTACTTAGTGACGTAAGTACCTGTGTCGTGTCTGTGTTCGCATTTGTTTTCTTCAAATTGTGCTCTAATATTTTTTTTTGTTTGTAAACATCCGTTCACAATTGGGATGGAATGAATAGAAATGAAACAAATTATATATTGCGGGTAGCGTGCCATGTCAGTCAAAACCGCAAACAGACGGAAAAAAATCTAAAAGTTAGTTTTTTGGCCTCGGTTACATAAATACATAAAGTAACAATTGTGTATTCACCAGTGAGAGCCTCCTTTGCACAGCATGGCAGCTAGATTATGGGTACCAGAACGGCGCCTATTTCTGCCGTGAGGCAGTATTATGTGTAAGCATTACTGTTTCGGTCTGAAGGGCGCCGCAGCTAGTGACATTACTGGGCAAATGAGACTTAACATCTTACGTCTCAGGGTGACGAGCTCAATTGTAGTGCCGCTCATTGTTATGGGCAGATCGTATCAATATATCAAGAACGCCCTTATTTTCAATAAAAAAAAAGACGCGACAACTCTACAATTTAAGCGATAGCTATGTTTAATGAGAAAATTTGACAAGACAAGTTTACCTGGGGCTGGTGGTTATTGATACGCCCTGTCCAATATAAATGGATGTGCCGCGCAGGATTCTTGAGTGAATTGACGTACAATAAACGACCAGACTCCCAATCGCCTATTAAACGGTTGTCAAAAAGTGTCCGAGCGGCCTTGTATATACGTAATTCACTAACTTATACAGATAACATTAAAACATTCATGCAAAATAACACCTTATTACTTGACAGTAATGTTCAAAGTCCACTCTATAAGCTCTATAGAAGTAATTACACTACGTCACGCGGAAGACAAACGTGACACGAGGCAATATTTGTTAAGCAATTGAAATGAAATAAATTAATTAGCAAAAATATTAAAAACGTCCATTTTGTTAACAATTTTGTTAATTTAAATGGTCACTTACCTGAAATACGACACTCCATCCTTTTTAAGTTTGAATATGCTGTTATTTGGACACTTTTTCACTGAACACTTTGTCATTGCGTGGCGTTGTATTCAAAGCGCGGTTGAAACGCATCTGAACCATAAATCTGCCTGATGGATACGTGGGCAGAGTACTTCAGACAATTTTTGGAATTTACTCCTTCAGAATCGATTTTCATATAAGGCGCTCGGTATGAGAAAAATATGGAGAGTAAAACCTACTCATCAAATCGCATAGTAACGTTTTTGGTGCGCATCATTTCTCGCGCACCTTTCATTTTCTTGTATTTTGAAGCTTTATTATATTATTGAAATTGATTTATTATTATACAGTCATAAAGTTAAGTGAAAATTCTATAAATTATGGAAGAAAGTGGTATAAATAATAGTGCCCGGAAATCTGATAAGCACGTGGGTACTAAGTATGTTACAATTCAGACATTAATATGACATGTAGTATTGTATATAAAAACATGTGTGCTTTGTATTTATTAAATATTGAATTATCAATAAAGTTAATACAAATTTATATGAGCTATGCACATAATTAAATGTTTAATTTAATATGGAGAGCATATATAGCACATTTCACGCCAAATAGTCAATGTTAAACCATACCAATTATTTTATTTTTTTAATTCCTATATTTTTTTTGAAGTTATTATGATTTATTTTCTAATAAGGTCAACCGGGGCTATGTCGTCTACGGGGCTAAGGCATCTATTTTAATTATCATGCGAAACGCGTATATTACAACTTTTCACGCCATCTGTTTTATGTTTTTGGCACATAAAGTACTAAAAATCATTAATGACGTGAAAGGACTGTTTTTCTTAAGATATCCGCCATCTTAAATCTGTCATTTCTTTTGGAACTTTTTGTGTGCCAACACGTGTACTTGAATCTTTTACAATCTTCGTTCCTTTAAGAGTATCGATCTTTCTTTAGAGTAAGTACTTCTATTGTTTATTGCAGTACATGTTATTTTAATTATTTTATCTATTAAACTTAAGATTTGCAGTCAAAATGCAATTTAAAATAATCAGGTTATATTTTTGTTTTGGGGTTATCGCGTCCGTCCTGTAGGGGTGATGGCGTCTATTGTAACGCAATAGCCCCATAATCAGAGTTATTAAACCTTTTAAATTTAGAATATTATTGGTAAATCTATCTATACATACTAAAATGAACATTGCTAATAAAAATAGGCTGCTATACTACAGAACCTAAAACTTTCCGTGTGTTTTGTAGGTTTTATGCATTAGCCGCATGCTTAAACCAATAAACAGATTTCGATGAAACTTGATATTAACTATTGTTTGATATTAACTACAGAAACCGATTTTGGATACTTCACATTAAATATGAAAAATTGTTAGATAGATAGATGTTTTTTCGTGGGGTTATATTCTTTATGCATGTATGGTATTTTTTGTTAATTCTCAATGTTTACTTTAGGTTTTTCAATATGGTACGGCACTTCAAAAGAAAAACAACAACTACATACAATCTTGAATCTTTATAAGAAGCTGTAGAAGAAGTTAGAACTGGTAAAATAAACTCATATCAAGCTGCAAAAAAATACGGTATTCCTCGTACGTCTATATGTGATAGAGCAAATAACAGAAGAGGTGTAGTAAAGGAGAGTCGTGGACCACCTACTGTGATTGACAGAGAAAATGAGCACAAACTTGCGAATGGTATACGGACTATGGAAAAATACGGATTTAGACTTACTTCTAAAAAGAAACGCTGGATTTAGTTAGCATGCACGTAAGTCAAAATAATTACTCGACCCCATTTAAAAACAACAGGCTTGGATATGATTGGTTTGCGGCGTTCAAAAAAAGACACAATTTGTCATTAAAAAAGCCGCAATCGGTAGAGATGTCAAGGAAAGTAGCATGTGACCCCTTTATAGTAAATGAGTACTTTGATATCCTTGACAAGGTTCTGAATGAACTTAGCTTAAAAGGAAGACCAGAAAAGAATTGGAATCTGGACGAATCAAGTTTTGGACATGACCATGACAAAACAAAAGTTGTTGGCGCCCGTGGATTTGCCAGTACACGAACGATCGCATCATCTGGTAAAGATAATGTAACAATCTTGTTCACAGCAAGCGCCGCTGGTGAGAAATTGCCACCATTAATTATAAATCGAGGAAAAATACTTGGGACCAATGGATGTCAGACAAAGGTTACGAAAACACATCGTATGCTGCCACATAAAATAGTACTGATTAGTAGTAAAAGTACTGATTAATATTGTAAAAAAAAACTGATTTGTAGATCATTAATAATATAATTAATGTCATAAATAGATTATTATGTTACTTATATGATAAGGTTAAAGCTGAAACAAAGAGTATTAGTTCACATAACGAACTCATTTTTTTTTATTAAATTGAAAATTAATAATTATTCTATACTTTCTGTTGTGGTTTGATTCCAGTCATAATAATTAAAGAATAATTATAAAACCCGAACCGAAGTTTGGTACACCTGGAATATAATATAGGGTGAATGCGTCTACCAGAAAAATGGACAATTAGACGCCATAGCCCCGAACGGTTTTGTTCAACTATAAATACTAAACTAAGCCTCGAATTTGCCGTACAAGATAATCACAAGCTATATCACTGGAACTTTTATAAATTATCTTGATTAAAATAGTTATTAGCTCTTTAAATTTCGTAATACTAATGAAAGACGCATTCGCCCCACTCAGGGCTATTGTGTCCAAAAATCCCATTTTTCATAGAAACATCATTTACACGAAGAAGTTATTTAAAATACCACTTATTGGTATTAAAATATGAAATAAGATGAAATGCCTATACCATAAGATGTTGAATCATATGTTATACCCTATAAAAATACAAAATATTTTTTTATAATCGGATAAATATGCCATTTAAAGTATTGTAACGCATTATCCCCGGTTGACCTTAACTATTTTTGTAGTTTCAGTAATGATAATTAATGATTCTATAATATAATTATAAACATGTAATCATGTAAGATCTACTTAAATGTATAATATATATAATATTTCGCTGAATAGGCGTAAATAATTTAAATTAAATAGAAAAATATATATTCTTCAAGAATTTTCATTAATGCGTTTATTTACCTTTACATATGATGTCGATCTTCTTTAATTAATACGCCTTTATTAGCTTCTACTGTATGTCTGTTTGTAACCGACTACTGGATTTGATTTTGTTTAGTACCTGTTCAAAGAAAATCCTTCTTGAGGAGTAAATTCCAGTCGTGTGTCGGAGCTGACACACACACACTTTTTTGTGAATAATTGTGAGCCTATTTCTTTATTGTATGTGAATAGTTAAGTCTCATTAGCCCAGTAATTTTCTTAGCTCCCTTAGCTTAGCTCTCCAAACTGAAACACAATTATGCTTGAACATTACTGATTCATGGATGAAAAAACGCCGCTGAGGTATCCACCTAGCATCCTCTGTAAAAAGCCTGCCGTACTAGTGCAGTGACCGTAACGATGAACTATCGATAAAATTTGTCATAAAATTACAATTAACCACGACAAATTGCTATTATTGTTTTACATTATCAAAAATTAAAGTTATATAACGATTTTAATAGTATGTGAACAATATGTAAAGTGTCCACAAGTAATTTTAATAAATAAATAAATATATAACAATAATTTTCATGTTTCATTATTTAAATATAAACAAAGCATTTAGGCAAAAATTTATTCTTCTAATCATATATTTTTTTCATTTTATCATAAAAATCTTTAGTCCTATCATTTTAATTACTATAAATAGGCTTAATAATTATTTAATATTAACTTAACTTCTTAAGTGGAGTACAACTAAGAAAGCGTCTAAATAAATAACCCTTTTGACTCTCGTTTCAGAGTCAACATCTCCCGAGGATACCTCGTGTAGAGGCGAAAAACATGTCGAAATGACAGACAGACAAATCTTTGTAAAGCTCAAAGTAAACGCAAAGCTGGCATTTACTTTGGTAATAGCTGCAATCAAAATTTCTTGAGTGGAGTTCAACTAAGAAAGTGTTTACTATTCTTATTGTCTCTATTTAGGGAATGACACTATGTTTTTGTGTTCTTTACGTTATGCATGTTACATTCACAATTCCCAGGACAATTTTTTTAAGTTTGTATTTTTCCATTTTTAATGTAGACATAGTATCTAGTAATCAAAATAAGAAGAAAGTATTTTAAAAATTCGGTAGGTGAAAGAATATCATCTCCAATTTTCTATACTTAGGATGTTTTTTATTGGTCCCAACTTTGAGGTAAAACTTAAGGTAAAAAAAGACATTGAAATCACACTATACTGTAAAAAGTTGTGCTTTGTCAAACATTCAAACAAAAATATAAAATATACGTGTTGATAACTTCCTCCTTTTTTGAAACTGTAAGGTAATTAATCAAATATTTATATTATAAATTAACAATCTTATTTTTTTTATTAATAAATTATACACTAAGCTTTTTGGGAAAAAGATTTTAAAATATTTTCTAGATTAGCAATTTTTTTTGTTTGCATCCTTTTACTGTATTGGAGACGTTTAATTTTTTTCTTATTTTCGATATCTTTCAATTGTAATCGTCTGATTTGTCGTTTTAATTTTATTTCTCTTAGTGTATCGTGGTCTTCTTGAATTAAATTTGGCCTTATTTCTTCGCTACATGCATTTGTTATTTGATGATTATCCTTATCTACTACTTTGTCTTGGCTTACATCAGTATTTAATGATTCAGTATTAAGCAATGAAGTTGGTAAATTTTCATTCGTTTTTACCTAAAAAGTTAGTAAGATATCAGTTAAGATAAAAATAATAGACACTATCGTATTTAATTTTTACCTACTAATTAATCTCATACTTACGTAAAATGGCAGATGACATGTTGGAGTAGCGGTCTTCTCTAGATATGTGCGTATCCCATTTTTACTTTCAATAAACAGAGAAGGTTCAAAATGTATAGAGCAAATCGCTGAATAGGTCGTTGGGATCCACTCAGCAGGTCTTCCTGTCGCATTAACCCACGTTTCTTTTATAGAAGGATCTTTCGGAAATCTAAAATATAATGTGTACCAATGTCAAACACATTATTATGAGTTAGCATATTAGCATTAGCAGCAATATCAAAACGTTAATTAAAATAAATAACCCTTTTGACTCTCGTTAAAGAGTTTGTTAAAGAGAGTGTTGAGATGAAAAACGTGTCGAATAATTGATTAAAGACAAATTTTAGTAAAACTCAAAGTAAAAGCAAAGCTATCAATTACTTTGATAATAGCTGCAATAAATTTTTTAATGCGAATAAAATAAATGTATTATTGGTATTAAAGTCCAATTTGTTGATGTTTGTTATTATCGATAAGCATCAATTTGTCCCCGCACTGGTTATTATCTTATACGACTAAGTTCTTTAATGATTGTGTTGTGTTAACTCCCAGAAGTAGTAACCCTCATAATTTGGTAGCATTATAGAAACAAACGTTGTAATAATTATTAAGTTAACAAAGTAAATTGTACTCACCGGTGATAGGTAAGGTTACAGTGAGCTTTGGTTTGAACAACTGTTCGATTTTTACACCACAATACAGAACAATTCGGCATTTTTTTCGCTTTTCGTGTCACTTTGATCGTTCTGTGTCTGAATGCCGACTGAACGCGTATCAAACGCCTATTTGTTACCACAGGTCACTTGACCGCTGTGCGGTTCAATGAGAAAGTCTAATCTATATAAATGTCTTCGTCTCTATAAAACCGAAATGAAGGGCGACATCTATACATTATGTATGAAGACCCACGTTACGGTTAACGAATATATATATATATATATGCAGTGTGCATGTCCATAATCATATTGTTTGTTTGTGTATCACGTAGGATAGGAATCATTATAATTTTATTATTTGAAGCACGTTATTATACCCGTTTCGTCGGATGTTGGTTTACTTGTATAGTTTCTATGCAAATTTACTTTTTCAACTTATTTTACCACTTAGTCTGGCCGCTTTTACCTGTTTCCCTGGCAAAGTTATTGAGCTGCCGGCGTAGATGTGGTTTTAGTCGGTAGGGATTTATATATTATGAGTCTGACATATGGCATGTGCCATGCAAGCACGGCCTAAATACGCAAAATGTGTTTTCTTCTCGAAATAAAACGGTTTAGTTCTACTTAATATTTAACAATTTAGCTATATGTAGCTACTTCACTATAAATTCAGCAAAAAACAACGGCAACAGATATGTATTTAGTAGAATTACAATTTAAATTCCTCTTTAAATTATCCTTGGTAGTATATTATGCACCTCAAATGAATTTCTTTCAGAGCCATCTATGAAAAACAAACGCATGCTTAGTTATAGAGATCATATATGTATTGTATTCAGTAAATTTTGCCGCGGCCTCAGTGCGAGAAGCTACTCACTAGACAGTATAGATGGCGCTATACAGTAAACTTTATTCATAAGTTTGATTTATTTTGCACTGTAGGACAAAATTTTATGACCGAGGTTTACAATTTAACGAAAATATTTCATATAAATACTTATATATTTTTCAACAAATAATTAAAAACTGCATATTGCTATGTTGTACTATAATGACCCAGATGTACATAAATAATCTTACGTTAATAGGACTTTTTTATATAACTTTAATAGTTGCTAATTCAATAAATTATTTTAAACTAAAAATATAGTTTATGTAATCTAATCTTAAAAGTACATCCATCCCTACTTTGTTATAATTTTAAAGAAATAAAATCGGAAATTTCCGAAACTGTACCACAGTATAATTATTTACACAGAGATTAAGCTTCCATAATCCATACTAGCTACAAACATAAATTGAGAAAAGCGCACAGTGGAGAGCGGCAGAAATTTTTAGGACAGATAATTTTAACTTAAATTCAAAACGCGGCTTAAACTGTGCTGTCGTTGTGTCATGTTACACACGAAATTCTGGATTTTACAAGAATCCCGAGCGGCACTGCATTGTAATGGGTACCTATCAGTTACCATCAGCTGAACGTCCTGCTCGTCTCATCCCTTATTTTCATAAAAAAAACCGTGTGGTGTCGTGGGACACAGTTCCTATCCCGTGTCCCGAGCAAAAAAAAAATAGGCATTTTCCACTGAATTCCACTGTCTAAATTCTAAAAAAATAGTGTGTGTATAGGGTAAGGGTGCCTAATTTGTGATAGTTGCCTATTTTGAGATACCATACTTTTGTAAAAACTAATTATCGCAGCAACCCAGCTCAACGTCATCAGTACTGCCACAATAATCAGTATCCGCATCAAAGTTCTAACTTCTGTCAGTACGCACTGCGCACCGGGTAACGGTGACGCGTTGACGCAGAACAAGAAAAAAACAGAAAAAAAAACCTCATATCAGTTTGCAAGGTATGCTGTAACGTCATAAGTACACTTAAATGTCTTATTATCCATTTAATCATTTGATTAAATCGTCAATTTGCTATTTTGATGCTAATTTCAATGGTTATCTCTCCCAAAAAAATTAGGCAGCCTTTTTTTTTAATTGTTTATGTGTGCCCTAATTTGCGATACCACGAAGTTCCTAAAATGAGGTATCTGAAATAAGGATACCATTTTAAAAGCTCTTTTGAATGTGTTAAAGGGTTTTATAAGATAAAACTATTCTACCTCTAAATTGTATGGCAAATAGTAAAATAGTCTAAGTGTCATCTGCCTTTCTTTCCCAGCATGTCGTAATGATCAGATTATAAGTCTTGTCTTCATTTTATGCTAAATGTGGCTGATGGTATATTGACATAAATCTTCACTCAATGATATTTACCTGTATTGTTGTAGATGCCACCCAAAAGAAAATCATGGGATAGAGACAACATGATACGGGCTGTTTATGCTGTAAGAAGGGTACAAATGGGTTACCTTAGGGCATCAAAATTATCTGGTGTTCCAAAGGGAACCCTGGAAAACTACTTCAAATCAGATTCTACTTCCGAAGACCTGGTGAATCTCATTAGAAACTGAACTAGCAAATTATTGTCTAGAAACGGACCAACGTTTCTATGGTTTAAGATCCAAAGATGCTAAGTAAGTACATGGCTTTCCAATTGGCTATGAAAAATAACCTAAAGCACCCTTTTAGCGTTGAAAAAGGCTGAGCTGGGAAGAAATGGCTCCGTGGTTTTCTACGTAGACATCCGAATTTGTCCAATAGAATATGCACGCAAGAAGTTATACTTCTTTGGCGTAACAAAACAAATCCTTAAAATTACTTATTCGCCGTGCGTCTACGTTTGTAGAAAGAATAATATTTTAAAAATCGTTAAATAAATTATTAAATATTAAAGAATACGGCTGCATTGGCTTGAACCCTTTGCATGTCCTAATTATGGACGAAGAAACCAAACAAACGTAAGAAAACTTCTAAACACTTTTATTTTAGAAGTTTTCTTGAGATTTTTGAGATGTTTTCTTAGATGTCATTGTGCGCGCGCAACGTAATTAATACTCAAAGAAATTTATCTTCAATAACATCAAAAAGGTATAAGTAATGTACATGTTTTGCTTTTATGTCAATGTAATATTGCAGTTATAAACCTATTTAAATATGATTAAAATATTCGTTTATTGTATTTTGGTTTGGTTTGGCCTTGTTAACAATGCTCTAAATAAATTAAATAAACAGTCAATGTAACTTGTCAGAAATGTGTCAAATGTCAATAATTGTTACTTGTCAATTATCTTAATCTATATAAATTACGTGACACGTTGTTTGTCCGCGATGGACTGATAAAATAATGAACGGATTTAAATAGGGATTACTTCATGGAGTGCAGTTTAGTCCAATATGAGAGATAGGATTGTTTTTATTTCGAGTTGGGACCCATAATTTAATTTATTTCCAATATTTGTTTTGTATGGACATATTTTCTGTGAGAAAATTTATTGACGCACGGTTTGACAGTTCTGCTGTGAAGCAATTTATAACAACAGGGACCATATTTTACGTAATAATTCTTGATGTAATGAAATATTATTGACAAATTCATAAAAAAACAGTATTTTATTTATTATGCGCAGAACAACGTCTGTCGGGTCAGCTAGTTTATATATAAATAATAATAATCTCACGTTCGGGACTTTTTTTCCCTGTACCCTTCCGCATCGTCCCATAAGGAACTTCGATCCAAAAAAGTTCCACTTTATCCAATGCTTACTTAGAAACAAACAGGCAACACCACATTTTCGATGTGATAACGTCTTATAAATCGATTCACGCTGGCTGCACGCACAAATAAGTGTCACGTTACGCTGAGTCGAGCGTGCAAGCGAGAGAGAGGCACGATCGGAAGTAGCATAAATAGTATCATGACTCACATAAAAGATCGTATAAAAAGATGTTTTCTTGTAACGCTATCACGAAAAATTATCGTCCGCAATCCTCGACTTTACAGACAAACATTTTTTTCAGTAACTAGTGCCTACATGGGAAATTTTAAATTTAAGAACAGGCAACCCTGTTAACATTGCGTCAAAATATGATTAAAACTACACACCTGAGTATAAAAATCACTGACCTCTACTATATACCACTGGACAGCTGCCAGCTGTTAAAGTGCTTATGTGACTGTTTGATATTCGCCATTTTGGCGCTGTTGGCAATATAGCGAGAGTCTGCGGTACTGAAACCAGTAATGACAGCAAACATCGATAGATAGTGGGAAACTATTAACAAAGAAAATTGTGTACTTTATTTCGTTGATTCTTAAAGTTTAAATAACATGGAAAACGAACGAAATTAATGCACAAATACTTCATAGTATTGTACGTTCCTGCGCAGCCATTTGTATTATAGGTGAAAATTAGTTTTCTGGACGCTCGCTAGTGGCGCTTCAAATATTCATAAAAAATTTGCTGTCAAACATATGGTACAGCCTGTCCGGTGGTATTTATTTGACGACCGATATAGCCGAATGGTTAGTGACCCTGACTACTAAGCTAGAGGTCCCGGGTTCAAATCCCGGTAGGTGCAATCCTTTATATGATGAATATGGATGTTTGTTTCCGAGTCGTGGATGTTTATATGTATGTTTAAGTAAGTATATTGTATTAAATATATCGTTGTCTTGTACCCATAGTACAGGCTATGCCTAGTTTGGGACAAGATAATTTGTGTAAGAGTGTGTCAATATTATTATATTATATTATTATATAGGTCAGTGATAAAAATACACTTGATTTTAATGTCCCTGTAGGCATAGTTTATTAAATTTATGCATTACTTTGCTTACCGATGACAAGTAAACGCTTAAGTAATCAATTAAGACATACATAAAATAGAAATAACAATACAATAATCCACAAACAAATATTTATTAACATTAATGTATTTACAGTTTTATAATGGTAAATTATAAAGTTAAACACAATGTAATAACATAATGCCTATCTATAAATAAATGTATTGCGCACAGCCATCAGTCTAACGGCTTACTGTTCAATGAACCGCTTACAATTAATACGCTCTGTCAGTAATATATTCTGTACGTAATACGGATTAATTATATAGAGAAGGACCGGAGAACTGCATCCTGGTGGAAATCGTGCCAACTGCAAGTACCAACTACTGCGAATGTCTTAGACTGAGATCTATGTACCCAGACTTTTTTTTAATGAAAATAAGGGACGAAGAATTCTGAGCGGCACTACAACTGCGCTCGTCACCTTGAGACATAAGATGTTAAGTCTCATTTGCCCAGTAATTTTACTAGCTACGGCGCCCTTCAGACCGAAACACAGTAATGCTTACACATTACTGCTTCACGGCAGAAATAGTCGCCGTTGTGGTACCCGTAATCTAGCTGGCATCCTGTGCAAAGGAGCCTATAAGAAAAATCTTGCTTATTGAAAAAGAAAGAAAAGGAAGAAACAGTGTTATTTGAAACGTGAATACAAAAGACTTAAATATGAAAGCGACAAATAATACCTAAATAAAAACACTGGAACATTATTTCTTTATGTTAAAAAATGGTCCCAACTCAACATGTTTGCTAGTTTGAAAAACAGCGCTTGTCTTCCATTTGGCCATTTGGTGAGGTCGCGATAAAGAATTAAAAAATTTTAGCTACAAAATTTCAGTGGATATCGGCCTGTACCAATGAGTTATAATTTTAAGATTGCAGTCTGATGTATCTAGCGAGACCTGCTTGTTGCACTCGAAACTTATCTAGAAACAGATCTACAGTCCGATGTTGATTTGATTTGATTTATTATTCCGTCCACAGCGCATAGCAGTCACGTTTCGATATAGTAAGTACGTGTCGGAAAGCACAAATATGTATTATCAATAAAGTACTGTTCTCAGAGCTATATTAGTAAACTTAATATTATTTAACATTCTTAGACAATTTATACGTCAAGATAGAGTCTCGTGCTGTTAGGCAACGCATGAAAACAGGCTAAGATAAGTACTTTAGTGTGCATGACAAGCTACGTCTTACACTGGCGATAATATGTTAGTCACTTTGTCGTAACGTCCTGGAAACACCACACAAGGAAGCTCATTCCACAGCTTGGTTGTACGTGAAAGAAAATTTCTTGTAAACCGCACGGTGGAGGAACGACACACATCCAGATGGTGGGATCCTAATTTGTGGCGTGTCGTGAAGATGGAATTCGGCGGCAGGAATAACACTAATACTTAAACTTTATCCCCCTTATTCATAATAGTCTGCTAACTTTAAGCATTGCTAATTCTCATTCTGTCTTCTTCTATTGACCTAAGTGAGAATGAGAAATAACACTCCTTAGCGGCTGTTTTAAGTTAGCGGACCATTATGAATGAGGGGTTATATGTAGTTCATACTTTATAATTAGGATTGATTCATTCAAGTATTTGAAAAGTCACATAGGCACTATTGCTATGCCTCTGCAGGCCGGTGCTCACCTACCATAGGACATGCTGCTCTCTTTCCATCTCCATCATTGAGAAAATTTACTTCGATAACATGGCTCGACGCCATCAGTAAATGTTTCAACTAAACCAAGTGTTCACGTCGAACAAATTAAACACTTTCAAGTTGGTATCCTCTTTGGGAGGCGAGTACATGAAGAGTCCCCGCGTGTCGTCGCGGCACCCGAAGCCCAGGTTTGTCGGCTCACCGTCACACCGGCCGCTTTGTAACTCGGCCCAGTCGCGACAGCGCCGGCCTAGCAGCCCATTTCCGCTCGCGGTCTTCGCTGAGTCGGCGTATAGTCTCCAGGCTGCCGCGTGCTCGCACTCGAGCGGCACAGGACGTGCGCGGCACTCTGGCAGCCGGCCCTCCAGCCCATTAACGTACACGTCGGCATGACCCACCGCACTTTCCAGACCCACCACGCCGGCGCTGCTGTGCACCACGTGGACAAAGCGCGCGTCGTCCCTCGTCAATCTTCGCCGCGCCGCGCCTGCAAAGCAAGGCCGTGCAGGGTCGAGTGCTGTGATCCGACCAATGGTAGCGTTGAGCCGACGCCGCACCAGATCACCAGCTATGCCAGCCACGTGAGCGCCCAGGCTGAATCCCACTAGATGCGTGCGGGCTGGGTCATGTCCACGCGCCGCTGCTCCACTGATAAGTCGGAACAGGCGGCGCGCTACTGCGTTCACTAGTGCAGCCGAGGACACGTAGCCGCGGGAGAAAGGCACGCGGGTATCCAATACCAACACGTAGGGAGCAGCGGTGAGCAGCGCTCGTACCACGGCTCGCGCGGCTTCATCCTGCGGGGAGTTCCACCAGCCCGAGATGAACACGGTGAGCGGAACGTCGGGGGAGGAGACGCGCGGCAGGTGTGCGGGCGCCGCATTCAGCGCGTATTGTTTTTTGCCAGTTCTGGTGAACATTATCACATTTAGATCTGACAACTTCTGTACAGATGATATGATGTCCAACGGTAGCTTTTCACCTGAAACAACCAAATTACCAGATGTTTTAATGATGTTTTAACCTCGTATGTTCATATTCACATAAGTGATAGATATTTGCCAGAAACTGTCATAACCATAATGTTAACACCAGGAACAGACATAAACTGATGATGCCTACTCGGCAAGTCGAGTTAGTAAGTCTTTTGTGGGGCGATGTACGTGCATTTACAACAAGATCCCAGAAAATGTTCAAAACAAAAGTATTACGTTATTCAAAAGAATTGTTAAAAAACGTTTGTGTGGTAAAGGTTACTATAACATAAATGACTTTCTTTATAATACCACAGATTTGGAATGGAGTGACCGCCTTCAGGCTATTAAATAAGAAGTTTAATTGTACAATATTACTTTGTAAACATATTTATTCGATGAAAAAAAAGCCCACTGAGTTTGTTGCGCCCATTCTTCTCAGGTCTGAGGCATTCATTTTGGAATGGGTGGTAGTTTTTTGACTTTCAATAAGTGATGTCACATCCTATTTTGAATGAAAATATTTGAATTTGAATTTGCGAATGGAGCGACCGCTCCCATTTAGATCAATTTTATTGTAAATTTTTACTAAATAAGAGATGGCTGCTGAGTTTCTTGCTCCCGTTTGTCTCAGGTCTGAGTATATTTCCGAATGAGTATTTAGACTTTTTAATATTATTTGTAAGTTCGCTATAGACTTGTTAATTAAGGAAACGATTAGGTCTGGTATATGTTAAAGTATAAAGTAATAAAGATAAATGTTCACCTCCTGGCTAATACACACTTTTAAAGATTCAACACTTTTTATAGCAATTTTCTCAAGCATGGTCAGTTTATTTTAGAAGACAATAAGCTGTACGGTCTTTAAATTAAAATATTTTTGTTTTTTCCCCATATTCATATTATTATGGTAATTAGAAATATCATTATATGTGATAATTGCCTTGGTCAGCGATGCGGACCGATTTTTTTTTATTCGTTTGTTTAGTTGATAAAAAGAGTAAATATTGGATACTCGCCCCACTCGGTGTTACGTCCGGAGAGACCGTTCTGTCAGCGAGAGCCGTCACCAATTTGTTACCTCTATGAGAGTGCTTTCGCACTACGTCCGGTCAGAGTCCGATCCGTACCCGTGAAAACAGGGACCGAAGTAGTCGTAGAACTATCTACGGTTGACGGAAAGAAATCAGATGACGGAAGCCGTAACTAGTGCGTAAACTACCATAAAAATAGTTCTACGACTGCTCTAGACCGTGTTTTCACGAGTACGGATCGGACTCTGATCGGAGGTAGTGAGAAAGCGCTCTATTACTTTTTTCTCTGTGTTGTTAACAGCTGATCTAAATGACGTATCATTTATCAAATAAAATTGTGGTAAAGAATCAAATCACCGTCAAATCAATGGAAGTTATAATCAAAAGATGTTGAGATATTAGTATCGTATAGTAGTAGTAAGTTTTAGAACTTGAGATCGTTATGCATTTTAATCAACCATTATCATCAGATCAGATACCTGTGGTAGAGTGCAATCTTGTGCTTTCGCGACCTGCAATGCAACCGTTAACCGTATACTCACACACACTCACTTTGAAAATAAATTGCACTACTACTGGACTGTATTTCACTTAATCAGTTATTTTTTGTTTTGGAGAGGAGGAAAATACATTTACGTATTTGAAGAAAACTTCTTGGGGCTATAAAATTATATGGATAATGTAACAACAAATATGACTGCAGTGATTTAGTACACAATCTAAATCTAATCAGGTCCCAACAGTGATATGTCAGCGCAGTGTACGAAAGCGTCCCCGTTGTGTAGTTAGCCCAATTCGGACCAACTCCGGCAAACGCGCGCCTCTGCAACGCCTATTTAGCACATACAATGAAATCTTTTCAGATATTGACATATTAGGTATATCGGACCTACAATTCAAATCAGCAATTAATAGCACATTGAAACAGCATCAACTTAATTAATGTTATTTCATTAAATTTAAACTTAAATCTCATTGTTATGAAATTAAATATTCTCATTGGAGACTTATATGTAACATCATAATAATATTGTAAGCAACATCTGTTTGTAATAACTACTTTTCTTTCTTGTTATCTAACACTTACGAGGGGAGGTCAAAAAGTTCGCGGAATGACTGGGAAAAAAGATGAAATGATACATTATGTTATTTTTCCTTTTCAATATATTCCCCCTTAACACGAATACATTTTTGGGATCTGGCATATAACTTATTAATACCGTCGAAAAAATAGGTTTTGTCTTGGGCGTCAAAATACGCCGAAATCGCCGACTTGACTTCATCATCGTCTCTAAATTTTTTTCCACGCAGCTCTTTCTTCATCTTTGGGAATAAATAAAAATCGCTAGGGGCCAGGTCTGGACTGTAGGGTGGATGGCGTAGTTGTTCAAAACCGCATCGATGAATGGCAGCCGTCGCAACATGACTCGTGTGAACGGGCGCGTTGTCGTGCAAAAGGAGTACACCTTTTGTCAGTTTTCCTCTTCTTTTTTCTTTAATAGCTTCTTTTAATCGGTCCAATAGGGAAGCGTAGTACTCTCCCGTTATAGAAACACCACGTTCTTTATAATCGATCAAAAGAATACCTTCAGTATCCCAAAAAATAGTCGCCATGATCTTTCCGGCCGATTGCGACACTTTAAATTTTTTTGGGGGTGGTGTGCCTTTTTTGTGCCACTGCATCGACTCCTGCTTTGACTCAGGCTCATAGTGGTGAACCCAAGTTTCATCACCGGTTACAATTCGGGCCATAATTTCTTCCCTAACTTCTCCACAGCGGTCCAAATACTCGCGGGAACAGTTGACGCGCTCACGTTTTTGCAGCGGCGTGAGCATTCTCGGGACCCACCTTGAACACACTTTACTCATGCCAAGATGTTGATGAAGAATATTTAAAATTGTGGTTTCTGATACTCCAACTGATGCTGCAAGTTGTTTCTTCTTCAACCTTCCGTCTTCCAATACAAGTTTTTCAACTTTTTCAATGATTTCCGGCGTAGTGGCCTCAATGGGCCGTCCAGGTCGAGGATCATCTTCAATTGACTCCCTTCCTTGCTTGAAAAGGCCGTGCCATTTGTAAATCATGGTTTTACCAGGAGCAGAGTCTCCGTAAACAGCTAACATCTCTTGCAAAATAGTTTGAGGCGTTTTTCCTTGTTTGGTGAGGAACTTTACGACGGCGCGATGTTCAATTTTCTCCATAGTGGCTAGTTTGTTCCCGATTTACTTGTTCACTCGTTTGTAACTCGAAAGCTAATGACCCAATTAGGCTAGAAATTGGCATATATAGTAATTATGAGTTACTCAAGTAGCGGCTACCTGGAGGAGCGACCTCACCCCCGCCAACCCCGCCATTCCGCGAACTTTTTGACCGCCCCTCGTATATAGTAGTTCCCGTGGACATTGTCGTTATGCACTTAGTACTACTTATGTTATTTCTTCCTCTAATGTAATCATCTAGTGTGTAATTGTTTTGTGTCCCAAATAAAATAAAATAAAATAAAGACCCCCAAACAAGCCCTATATGTTGGACTCGTTTTTGTCGGCGTAAGCGGACACCCCCTACTGACTAAAAACCTCCTCTATGCTGTCAGCCCTGAAGGTTTTTACAGTGACATAGAACGCGGGCCGTGGAGGCCGCAAAGACTACGCAACAACAGTCGCGGGGCGTCTCCTATGGAGACTCGAACCTCGGACCGGCTGTGTGCTTGTGGAAAGGAGAAAAGAGGTTGATGAAGGTGAAAGATGAAAGAATGAGCAGAACACATTTGCCGGCGAGTGCGATAATGTATTGTGTATTGTATGTACATTCATATAATCAGCGTTCAAACAGTTTGGTATACAATCACCTGCTACCGTTAGATTAGCGGTAATAGTGATAAACAACAAATATCCCTTCTTTTACATTTTTTAGGACGGCAACTCGAGAAATCGTAATTTACGTAAAATATGATTCAAAACTTGAATGTTCATTACATTTTTCATTTAGTTTTCTGAATATGCCGTATGTTTCAAACAAATAGAAGCAACCAATGGGAGGCTCCTTTGGACGGGATGCCGGCTAGATTATGGGTATCACAACGGCGCCTATTTCTGCCGTGAAGCAGTAATGTAGTAATGTAAGCATTACCGTGTTTCAGTCTGAAGGGCGCCGTAGCTAGTGAAATTACTGGGCAAATGAGACTTAACATCTTATGTCTCAAGGTGACGAGGGCAGTTGTCACTACAACTTTACACTACACTTCATGGCACTCCATTCAGAATTTTTGGGGTTTTTCAAGAAACCTGAGCGGCACTGCATTGTAATGGGCAGGGCGTATCAATTACCATCAGCTGAACGTCCTGCTCGTCAAGTCCTTTATTTTCATAAAAAAAACAATGCAAAGAAAAAACTTCTACAATTATTATAGTTTAAATCTACAATTCTTTGCGCATTAATTCGTAAAGTGCTTTATATAATGCACGTTATTCTAACTATTCAATGCAATTTATATTTCATTGAAACAATAAGAGACAACAAGGCTAGATTATTGTTGTTTCCTTAGTAAGACTTATTAACTAAACATTGCTAAAAGTTAATGAATTCAGTGCACGGACATTACATACTGATAAACGTATTACCGAACTATCATAATTATTTAGCACTATCTCTTCTGCAGTACAAACCTATATAATTTCTAAAGGGCCACTAACGCCCTTGTGGTTCCTCTGGTTTTGGATGAGAACGTATGCGGCGGTGATCACTTAACATCACCTCTGACCAGGAACGCTAGTTTATCCTCTCTTTAAAAAAAAGATCTTATTGTGGCCACGGTAACATTATGAACGGACTGGAGGAGCTTACTTCCACATTTGACAGTATTCCCGTGTCGACAGTATATACGTACGAGTTATATGTAGTTGTTAGAGCATAAGTATGTTGACAGTATTAACTTAAGTGTTCGTAACTATTTGAAACTAATATTTTGCTAACCGTGAGGGCCTTTAATTGACTTTATGTTACTATAAGATTTTATTTAAAACTATTGTTCGCTGATTGTATAAATACTGCATCCACGTTGGTGGGCAATGTTGCCGTGTATCCCCTGCTGCTGCAGGACAGTATCGATGGCGGTAGACCTTTCACATCCGATTGGCACATCCCATTAAAATTATGTTCCGAAACTAACAATAGCATCGCCAGTCGGCGTCGTAATAACATATAAGGTACTCACAGGTGTCGGAGGCTGCTCTCAGGAGGTCTCCAAGGGAGTTGGACATTATGGGCGGCAGCACCGCGGCTACCGAATGCAGCAATACCAGCAGCAAGCCAGCAGCACGCATGGCTACTCAGGTCGGAAGGCAAAGCTAACAGCAGCCCAGAAGCCGGCGCACTGGCCGCTATCCCGCTAGCGACTGTTGCCGGCTACTGCTCCGATGGGGAGCTGTTAGCCGCTCAGAGCACGTAGCGGTATCACCTTCCGAGTTCCGGCTGCCATTCACCTTGATCTTCACACGCCGCGAGCTCTGTATCGTGTGAACTCTGCACGGTCGTGAAACTGTTGTATAAATCACACGCGTTCGATCTTCACGATACACAAGCACTACAATGGCACTTATTTTCTCAAAATTGATAGTTTTATTATTCTTTTTGATGTCATTTATAATATACTAGATACTATTACCGCTTCGGAAACAAATGGCGCTCTGAATGAGAAGAACCGGCGCAACAAACTCTCCCAGCGTTCTTTTTTTACGTTCTTTTTAATAAAATATTCAATACTCGTATTGTACTCTCATTGCTATTGCTATAAAATAATCATAATTTAGTCCCAGGCTGTTCGATCACTTAGATATGCAGCTGTGGAGTTGTAGGATTAACGACAGAGCCATTTTTTAATAAAACATTTAAATTTATTTATAGATGATGCCTGAACAGTAGCTGGGACTTTATAAAAAAGTGTATAACCCTTAAGGCTATTATGTACCTTATGAAGCCTACTAGAATAAGTTATAAGCAATCCCTTATTTCTAGTGTTATAATAATGAAAATCACTATTTAGAGCCAAAAGGTGACGATTTTTGTCAACGTATATTAAATTTTCATAAATGTACTGACAATGAGCAGTCATAATATTTTTTTCTTTAAATTTTTCTTTGAGAGACTGTCTATAACCAAGCTGATATATTATAACAGTAGTTGTTTACATTGCTCAGTAACGGAATCGCAGGAGCGTTGCTGTGTCTTTATAAATGTGTAGGCAATATTTATTTATTTATTATTTTATTTTATTTATTGATTTTAATCTCGGAGCAACTTTTCATTGTGTTCTTTAATAAGTGTGTCATCATGTCTAAATCTTATTATTTTTTTATGTAAATAAGGGAAGAGACGAGCAGGATGTTAATTGATACGCCCTGCCCATTACAAAAATTCAAACATTCTGAGCGGCACTACAAATGCGCTCGTCACCTTCAGACGTAAGATTTTACGTCTCATAGCATTCGCTTCGGCGCCCTACAGACCGAAAGACAGCAATTTTTACACAGCTGCACGGCAGAAATAGGCGTAGTTGTGGTACCCATAATCTAGCCGGCATCCTGTGTAAAAGAGCCTCCCACTGATATTCGCTGAATAAAGAGCGCTTATTGTTAGCAATTACAATTTGTCTTTAATGATACCGAGATGTAGTTGTGCCGCCGAATTCCACCTTCGCACGACACGCCACAAGTTAGGATATCATCCTCACCATCTGGATGTGTGGCGGTCCTCCACAGTGCGGTTTCAAGGACCTGTTTTCCACGTACTACAAAGCTGTGGAATGAACTTCCTTGTGCGGTGTTTCCGGGACGATACGACATGGGTACCTTCAAAAAAAGCGCGTACACCTTCCTTAAAGGCAGGCAACGCTCCTGAGATTCCTTTGGTGTTGCAAGAGATTGTGGGCGGCGGTGATCACTTAACAACAGGTGACCCGTACGCTCGTTTGTCCTCCTATTCCATAAAAAAAAAGTCCTGTCCGTATTTCGCACGGAAATCGGACAGGAGGCAATTGCCCGTCCTGCTAACATTAATATACACAAGGTAGTGATGATGGAGGCCAAACAAAACAACTAATGATTATGAACCTATTAAAATAAAACTAACAAATAAAAATAAGGCCAAAACTGATTTCAATGTTAAACAAAAGACTAGAGAGACGAGTTAGTTCTGATTTAACAAACTAAAGTACCTGAGGTAACATTAATTTATACTAAGCTATTTAGAATATGATTTAAGTAATTACATAATATGGTTGCATGTGTTTGTTATGTGTTTGTGTGTGTAATACACACACACAATGTTCAATGTTTAGCGGCTTGGTCATATGCTTGCTGGAATCTCTTGCTGCGAGATTCATGTGGCTTCCGATCTTTTACATATCTTAAGTAGTTACAGGTAACACTACGATGTTTCAGCATCATCATCATCATCAGCCGGTAGTCGTCCAGCAGGACAAAGGCCTGCCTTAAAAAATTCCTCGACGATCGGTCCTGCGCTGCCCTCATCCAACGTATTCCAGGGGATCTTGACCAGATCGTCGGTCCTTTCGGATCTTGTGGAGGGCCTACCAACACTGCGTCTTCCAGTACGTGGTCACCATTCGAGGACTTTACTGGCCCAACGGCCATCTGTCAGTCGAACTATGTGCCCTGCCCACTGCCACTTCAGTTTCGCAATCATTTGGGCTATGTCGGTGACTTTGTCCTACGGATCTCCTCATTTCTACGATGTATAAAATAATAAAAATGCCACCATCATATAATAAAATACCTACTAAATAATTGTCCGGTTCCATGGTAAAAGTTAAGGTCATGACCTTAACTTTTAATTGACCCTACCAAAGCAATGTTGTTATCTTGTCGGAGGATCTGCGGTAAAGTCTAAAGACTGATGTCGACACCAACTCTGTACCCGTGTGGTTCTTTCTCTATCGATGTTCACTGGAGGATGCAGAATATAGGTGCTTTTGTTCCATATTTATTTATTTATTTACAATTAGGTACAATTACATATAACAAGATAAAACTATCATCTAATAACAAGTACAGCATATTTTTTGTGATCCTGGGATCCAATTAAAATTGTACACATCATTCACCAAATACAGTAAAAAAATACTAAGTGGACACAACAGAAATTACATTATAATGAAATTTAAGTTAAACATTAAATTATTTTACGTAAACAAGCTAGTTTTACAAAGAGTATTATCAAATAAGTGTATATTTGTAAGGAACATATCAAAATCAGCACACACTTCATTAAATTCTCTACAAATTCTCATAATCGGGTTGTTAAGCGGTACATTATTATTGAGATCGAAAATAGGCATGGAATACGCACAGATCGTGTTGGCACTTTAAAGTTTATCAAACTTAATAGATGACTATCCATAAAACCATTCGCAATGTCATTTAAGACGCACATATCAGATACCCATCTTCGCTTATCAAGACTAAGCAAGTTACTCGTAAATTGACGTAAGCGATTAGAGTATTCGAGAATTTTACGTCTAACTAATCACTCGTACAATCATGGTATTGTCTCGTATACTACGTTTTGTTCATTTACCTTGATTAATCTTTATACAGCATAAATGCAGTATTCATCAATAGATAGACTGAGTCAAGAGTTAGCCGAAAATCCAATGATTTCATCTAACATATTTCTTTGCGCTTAAATCTCAAACGCACCTTACAAAGATAAATCAATGTACAGAATTGTATTTCTTTAAATGGTCGTAAAAAAGGCCACGATGGTATATGTTTATCCCCAAAAGATAACCCACAGTAACCATTTTTACCTTTTATATTACCCCACGCTTTTTTCACAATTTGCATCCGTGCAAAGCCGGGGCGGATCGCTAGTTGCTTAATAAATATGTATATACTATACTAATTATTGAATATTTCTTTTTATTTAAAAACAAGGGACGAGACAAGCAGGACGTTGAGCTGATGGTAATTGATAGCCCATTACAAAGCAGTGCCGCTCAGGATTTTTGAAAAACCCAAAAATTCTGAGCGGCACTACAATTGTGCTCGTCACCTTGAAACATAAGACGTTAAGTCTCATTTGCCCAGTAATTTCACGAGCTACGGCGCCTTCAGACCGAAACACAATAATGCTTACACATTATTGCTTCACGGCAGAAATAGGCGTAGTTGTGGTACCCATAATCTAGCTTCCTGTACAAAGAAGCCTCGCACTGGTAGTATGCTACGAATTATGTAATAAATAGTTGTAACGCGCATTGATAACATAATCATATGCGCTAGAATCTGCACCAATGTGTGCTCACCTCGTGGAGTGCGAGGCCGCCGAGACTTATTGGAATAATTTACACAATACTGTGTGTTCTATCACGTAACAAGGCCACCACCACACTGGCGGTGTCAGCAATGCAGCTTCACTCCACTAACGCTGCTATTCACGTTATTTTAAAACCGTTGATTCTGATCCTATTCACGTTTTGCTGATAACCTAAGATCCACCGCTTGATTCCGCAGGTATGTGTTTTTTTAACCGACTTGAAAAAGGATGAGGTTCTCAATTCAATCGGTATTTTTATGTATGTTAGCATTTATTGAGATTAGGCTGAGATTTATGATCCGATTTTACGTGATTCTTCTTTAGTTTGATGCGGAATGTTTGCCATTTGGTCCCATAAAAGTTAAAATAGTTTGGCCCAGTTGTTTTCATTATATGAATATTTTTGTTTACGTAGATGATGTTATGGGGCAGTGCGGCCGATATTAATACCATCTTTGTGCTGCAGAAGAGGGCTATTCGCGCGTTTTATAATCTAGGTCCTAAAGAAGAATAAGAGAAAAATTTAAAGAAATAGACATTTTGACTGTTGCTTCTCAATACATTTTTGATAATGTTCTGTATGTTCATAAGCACATTGAGGAATTTTCTAGAAACTGTGACATTCATAATGTTAACACGAGGAACATACATAAACTTGTTATGCCTACTACTCGGTTGGGTCGAGTTAGTAAGTCTTTTGTTGGGCGATATATATGCTTCTACAATATGATCCCAGAAAATGTACAAAACAAATGTGTTACGAAATTTAAATGTTTATTGTACGATATTACATTGTAATCCATATTTTATATTAAAAAAAAATCCCGCTGAGTTTCTTGCGCCCATTCTTCTCAGGTCTGAGGCAGTCTCTTTTGAATGGGTGGTAGTTTTTGACGTTCATAAGTGATTTTAAATCCTTTTGAATAAAAATATTTGAATTTGAATTTGATGTTGTTATAGTTTGTGTAATGGTTTTTTATGAGTTTTCATTTAGTTTGATAATACATTATTATAATTAACCTGTTTGCAGGAAGACAAAGACGCACACATCGGTGTGGGTCTTTGTCTTCCTGTCATTCATAGCTAACAAACATTCTTTACGATATTTTAGTATCTCACCAAGTCAAATGTATATACAATACCCGCAACGCGTGACTTTGGGCGGGATAGAACAACTTCGTCTAGAACCAAACAACCCAAGCGGACAAGCACCGACCTAAACCCTATCAATAGGTAGCACATAAAAATAATAGTGTTTTATTAAAATTAAAGGTATAAGATGTGCATAAGAGATGTATTAGATAAAATCTCTATTAAGTTATTTTATACTTTTCAGTTTTTGAATTTGGTTTTTTTAAACGTAGTTTTTTTTTGAACTAACTAAGTTGATTGAACATGAGAAAATTAATAATTATACTAAAATTAATTACAGGTAGCTGTGGCAATTTTTTATAGGTAACCTATCGGTAATACTTTGCATACTCCATAAACGTTCGTTAAAAATTAATTTTTATTAAAAAAAACACTTACCTGTAGTGGGATCTTGTACTATCTTGATTCGTATTCACCTATAATTTCCTTAGAACGTTAACTGAACCTCACACGAAGTTACCAATATTGTTATATAAAATTCAAAAATATATCTACTACTACGGCCGTACTGTTGGTATGAGCGAGCATGCAACCAAGGCGTCGCGTTTGGTTTATTACGAAAAAAATTGATATAAAATCATTCGAAAGCGTATTGATAAAACCAACGAAGACAATTTATAAATACTATTAAACTATCGAATAAAATAAGTTTTGTGTAGATAGCTATCATAGGTTTAATATAAAACAATTAAAATAAAAAAGCCTATTTATAAAAAAAAATATATATCGAGATTTTTTTCGTAATCGTGTTTTCGAAACTGCCATAATTTAGATAAAGAAATGAAGATAAACATGTCAAATATTGGAACCGTAGTATTTCTAGAAGTATTTTAAGTAGATTATCAAAAATGTTAGTTTATAGAACTATAGCGCCTTAAAAGGGTTATCTTTGCTCTATTATATGATGTTTTCAACTCAACCAAATGTAAAAAAAATCCAGAATATCTCCCAAGAATTAACGTTCGATCTTGTTACGAGGAACTGAACGTCAAATTGAAAGAATGAAAGAAAAACATTTATTTCACCAAATGCTCACAAGATACACTTAACAAACACTAAGACAAACCGAAAAGAAGGTATTTAAATAATTATTGATTTAATATAATTGGAGAGTTCCTGTGTAGTGCAGGAAATAGGTCACCGACTCAGGATTATCTGCGACACGGCTGTGACAATGAAACAGCACTAATTTTCAGCAGTGCCCCTTTTAACTCTAGAGATGCACGCTACATATTATAATAAATATATATATAATCTAATATATAAAATTCTCATGTCGCGGTGTTTGTAGTTAAACTCTTTCGAAACGGCTTCACCGATTCTCATGAAATTTTGAGTGCATATTGGGTAGGTCTGAGAATCGGACATCTATTTTTCATCCCCCTAAATGTTAAGGGTCCACGCCATTTATTTTTGACATTTTTTTTAATTTGTTTGATTATCAGTCAGCATTAAAAAATAAAAACAACTTCAAATTTTCACCTATCTACGATCAACAGTTACTTTTGTATCGCGATTGCTGGGCCAGCTAGTAGTATATATTATACTAGCTGACCCGGCAAACGTTGTTTTGCCATATAAATTATTTTTAGAGTTAGACCGTACCTTGGACATTGCAACATTATTATTCTAAAATAAATGATTTTCTTTAAATAAACGTAGCCTAAGATACTCCTTATTACAGCGGCTACCTGCCAATAAAAGTCCCGTCAAAATCAGTTCAGCCATTTCAGAGATTAGCCGGAACAAACAGACAGACAGACAAAATTGTACATTATTCATATACATATAGTAAAAACGGTTATTTCAATATTACAAACAGACACTCCAATTTTATTTATACATATGTATGTATAGATGTACACATAAATCTCAAATAGTGGTCGGTATTGAATATGTGTTATTAGAATACGAAATTTAGCATTTTGTTACGAGAATAGGGCTACAGGCCAGATAAAAATGCTTACTCGCTCGTACATATATATATATATATAAACCATATACCTGGTCATTTAGTGGTCCCACTGGAAGATCAGCGCTGGTTGCGACAGTAATCAGCATTATGCTGAAGTGTGACCAATTTGTGACAAACACTCCAATTTGTAATTTGTTTTGTATATATAATTTTTCTATTATATTATATGAATATTGTGTTTGTTACAAATTTCTTTCTTTCTTTCATTCTTTCTCTCTCTTTCTTTCTTTCTTTCTTTCTTTCTTTCTTTCTTTCTTTCTTTCTATATGCACTATCGAGTGTTAGCCGGCGCCTCGGTCTCTCGACGACTAAAACAGACAACTATGCCGAATACCAAGCGGATCGACCCAATTATTTTTCTTTGTTTAATTCTTCACTTCCAAATTACTCCACTATTTCCTCCCACTGTTTATTCTAGTGTCTCCGGATAAATCCAAACAGGAATGAAATTGTTCACATAATAGCGGACCAAATAAAAATGAAATTGTTCACATAATAGCAGACCAAAAAAAAACAGGAATGCAGTCAGTACCGCAATTGTTTGACAATTGCGGTACTGACTGCATTCCTGTACGACGAAACACGACTAAAACCAAGTAGTAAACATTACAGGTTTATTTTTGTTTCAAGTGTTAACAATGTGATTATCACAGTTTCTAGCTTCGCTAATGTGCTGATGAACACACATAAAATTGTTAAGAATAAATATATTGAGATGGAACCGTGAAAGCGTTTATTTATTTAAAATATTCTCTGATGGGCGTATTCCAAGTGCGAATATATCTGATAAAATTAAAGTTAGATAGTGAATTAGTATATTTGACAAGACTTTTGAGGGCATAATATCCTAAAAATTCAGTTTTGCGTCATTCAGGGTTCGACAAAATCCATTCCGGAAAAGAAAAGTAGTGTCCGCGTTTTTGGCTAATACATTCTTTATCTGGAGATCATTTTATTATGGAGCTCGGCATCAGAAAAGGTGGCATACGACCCCATCAGATTAGGTACTCCGAGTTTAATTTTTATATCTGGTTTTTTGATATGAGTTTTATTTGTCGTATAATATCGTATAATTTCCTTAATTGGATCCTCAGTGCCTTTCGTTTCGTGATGATATTTCTCTTGCAGGTACGACGAAAATCCAAATAAAGTTCAAATTCAAATTCAAATATTTTTATTCAAAATAGGATGTGAAATCACTTATTGAAAGTCAAAAAACTACCACCCATGCCAAAATGAATGCCTCAGGCCTGAGAAGAATGGCCGCAACAAACTCAGCGGGCTTTTTTCTTCATCAAAAATATGTTTTACAATTAAAGTAACATTTACAAAGTAACATTGTACAATTAAACTTATTATTTATTCGCTCCATTCCCAATCTGTGGTATCATTAAGAAAGTCATTAATGTTATAGTAACCTTTACCACACAAACGTTTTTTAACAATTCTTTTGAATAACGTAATACTTTTGCTTTGTACATTTTCTGGGATCCTGTTGTAAAAGCATATACATCGCCCCACAAAAGACTTGCTAACTCGACCTAGTCGAGTAGTAGGCATTATAAGCTTATGAATGTTCCTGGTGTTAACATTATGGTTATGACAGTTACTGGCAAATTCACTTATGTGCCTATGAACATACCTTACATTATCAAGAATATATTGAGAAGCAACAGTCAAGATGTTAATTTCTTTGAATTTTGCTCTCAATGATTCTTCTCAAAGTCCTAGTATCTGTTTTTATTTGCTTGGAATATCTGTACTGGGCAGCAACACATGGTCGTGTTTCGCGTCGCTTCGTGAAGATAATATTAAGAAGACTGTTGAAAGTTTTCAGTAATCTATACCGGTTTTTTGTTCGGTTATAATGCGAAAACTGCTGAACCCATCGGAATAACACTTATACCATAAGATGCGGCGTGTTTCTGAGAAAGTTTTAGTATATGATATGTTGGTGATAACAAATCCGGAACCCACATTTTCGTTCAAGCAACTGAAATCAGCGGGCGCGATGTACCCACTTAATAGCAAAACAACGTTTGCTGGGTCAGCTATTTTTAGATAAATCAGATTGAATCAAGAAGTTTTGAGTCCAACCTTCAGTAAGATGAACAATATGTTATATTTTTAAAGTGATAACCCTCACTTATCGACTGAGCCAACCGTTCGAGTGACTTATCGTTTATGCATGCTTTGTTCAACGCTCAGGTTGTGGCTTCATCTACAGGATCTACTTTACAGTTGATAGCCTGCTCAACCCCAATATTTGCATATCAGGAAATTGACTTGAAATGTCTCTCTTGCTAGTCTAAACAATTTTTTATATTTTTATAGTTCAGTTGGAAAGATAGCTCGCACGGAACGCGAGAGGTCGTCGGTTCGAGTCACGCATCGTCCATAAAATTTTGTTTTCAGTTTAACTTCAGTAAGTTGTCTGCGATTTGGTCTTTACTTCCATAATCAGACATAACTACGTAACTATGTTAATTTGAGGGCAATTGGAGCTGCGTGATGCTCACAGGTAAGTGGATAGCACTCATACGACTGCATAACTGTTGGTACTGTCTGTGCATACACTTAGAAAATATATTAGCGTAGAGACCACCAACTTTGATTTTGGTAATATGTGCTAATAGTACTTCAAAATACTAAGGAGCTTAATACCTTCTTTTTTTCGAGAGGCGGAAAATACATTTCAAGCAGAAAGATAAACATTTATTTAGATACACACACAATTAACTAAAACAATACAACTTTATAATATAAAAAAACGTGTGGTGTTTAAAAAGGAAGCCATTCACCATGAGTACCAGCACAAATGTGTTGCAAATTGCAATGCTGATCTTCTGTGGCCCCCGTGTGACACATGACCTCAAGGGCGACACCTTATCCCAACTTATCCACAATTTACTTATGTAGAAGCCGAAAAGGGACCCATATTAAGTGGGTCTCGGGTGTAGGCACCCCCTACCGGTAAAACCCTCCTCTATGCTGGTAGCTCGAAAGCTTTGCAAGAAAAGCCGGGCGGGGTCTTTCTCGGAAGGAGACTCGAACCTCGGACCGACTGTCGCTAGGCCGGATGCGGTAGCTAATGCAAGCGTAGTAGACAAAATCTGTTACAATAACAATAGATTCGCTTATCTTTTTTATTTAAAAGAGCCCAAAAAGAATACTGGGAGAGTTTCTTGCGCCCCTTCTTCTCTCTCAAAGCGCCATTTGCTTCCGAAGCGGTAGTAGTACCTAGTATATTAGAAATTACATCAAAAATAATTCTAAAGGAATCAATTTTCAGAAAATAAATGCCTTTTATGCCTTTTATCAAGGTCGTGACTGGCGGTCTGGTGTGACAATTCCGCGCGCGGTTCTTGTATGGTTTGCAGCTCGGATATAAATGTGTGACAGAGAATGTGCAGGTGGAGTCGTGACTGTGAGCTGGACTTTCCCGATCATGGCAGCCGCGCTGTCTCCAGGAGTCGTGTTGTTCGCTCTGGTGCTGTGCCCGACCCCTAGCATACCCGTAAGGATACGTACACTATTGTTATTATACGGCCTTACAAATAAACTTGGTATAAACTTATACCTGAGAATAATCCAAGAATATGAGAAATGTTTACAAATATACATTTTGATAATTATTGGTGTATTCGGACGTATAACGTTTCCCGCGTTTATTTGCAAGGCTGCTTGTCATTCGGAAAACTTCAGAATTATCATTGTATTGACTGTGTTGTTAACGATATAGTCAAAATTTTGCATATTCTAGGTTTATTCTCAGATATAACTTTATACCAAGTTTGTTTGTGTGTTTACTTCCACTCTTCCCCTGTAAAAATCTACAAAAAGAAACAACTTCCGTAACACAAAAATAACAGTTAAAAAACTAAAAAATATGCTACAATAGAAAAACAAAATAGTTTTCAATTAGTTAAAATTTTTTGGTATTGTGATTATTAAAAATCTATATTACTGTAAAAAAAGCTTACTGCTGTTAATTTTTTCTTTTTTAGTCTTAAAACCATACTAATTTCTTAGTACCGAAAAATCGTGATTTAATGTGCGGATGTTTAAGCCAAAGAGGATGTTCTTAGTTTAGCACGCGCTTGGCTTGGTTTTGATACAAAAAAACAAATCCTGAAGGTTCTGATAAGAAAAATGAGACTATAAACATTATTGACTTGTCTTCGGGCCTTTATAAATATAGAGTTTCAATGTAATCTGACGTTTTGAATGGATCAAATATTACGTTCAAATATTCCTTTACATACATCCGAAGGCAAATAAAAGTAAGACAGACTAATTATTGCATTGTTATCGTTAATTGATATGTGTGCACTTCAGTTTCGCAATCATTGTGGCTATGTCGGTGACTTTAGTTCTCCTGCGGATCTCCTTATTTCTGATTCGATTTCGAAGGCAAACTCTATACAATTAATGGGCAAATGAGACTTAACATCGTATGTCTCAAGGTGACGAGCGCAATTGTGGTGCCGCTCAGGATTCTTGCAAGGTTTTTCAAGAACCCTGAACGGCATTTCGTTGTATTGGGCAGGGCGTATCAATTACCAACAGCAGAACGTCCTGCTCATCTCGTCCCTTATTGTAATACAAAAAAATGCATAGCCGTCTCTATTCGCCTCTGGGCGACGTTAGGGACCACGTCTAAGTACCGTAAGTCATCACTGGCAACACACACTGGTTGAAAACCTTAGTCTTCAGACACTGTGGTATTTAGGACGAAGAAGATATTACGGAGCTTCCCGAACGTTAAACGTACTCGTAAAAAATTTTGACAGAACAGGTAATAACGGTTACGGGAGTAGTTTCAACATGGACATAAGACATGATCTTCGTTTTGTCCATGTTCATTTAAATTCATACATTCTGGTACATTTTATTCAACAACTTTGAGTATTCCTAATGACGTGCTATTATGAATTAAAGCGGGCAAAATATAGTCAAAAAATCCATACTAATAAACGGAGAGCCTTTTTTGCTTCTTATACCGCGAAAACTACTGAACTGATAGGCGTTCATAAGAGTAATTCTTACACCGTAAGAGCGCTTTCGCACTACGTCCGATCTGAATGCGATCCATACCCGTGAAAATAAGGTCCGGTGTAGTCGTAACTATTTCTATCGGTTGACGGAAAGAAATCGGATGACGGAAGCCGGATCTAGTGCGTAAACTACCATAGAAATAGTTCTACGGCTACTACGGACCGTGTTTTCACGGATAGGGATCGGAAGTAGTGCAAAAGTGCTCTAAGATGCAGAGATTTTCGGAGAAGGCTTCAGTATACAATTAATAGTGATTAATTATCCGGCAGCAAATTTTTTTTTACTTAGAAATAACAATTAATTTACACATAGTATGTTAATTCATACAATGAGCGGCCGCGGTGTACCTACTTAATTTATATGACAAAACATAGATGCCAGCACTTGTATATTATTATATACCATTAGCTATTCACATGATCCAACAACACATCAATTTTCTCAAGATTCCAGATCGTGCTATCCTTTCTTGAATTTTATGGGACGCACAGACAGACAGACTAGGACAGAAATACAGACAGAAAGAAAAATTTCAACAATCGTATAGTTGATGTACTCGTCGATAGTCTAAAACGTTTCTTATATTATAAAATTTTACAAATACAAACTAATTACAGACAGAGGCTACAAATTTATTTAACAAAATTATGATGTGTAATCTGATACTGTCGGTGGGATTTTATACACCATTAAGTACTTCACACATAAAACTTGTGGAATTCAAAAATTATAATTATTATCTTAATTGTTATAAATTACCGGAACAAATTACAAAGGTACATGCAGGGATAAGAAAATAAATGGAAAATGTATTATTACTTATAATTATTCAGAATATTAAGTTCTAAAAGTAAAATATGATAATATTTTGCAATTATGAAAAGTAATTTAAGTAAGTATCTACTTAAATTACTTTGACACTTACTTAGACTTACTTAGACACGGTTAGACACATCAAGTCCATTTAAATTTAAATACTGTGGGATACCAAATACATGGATACACACTAAGAATAAGTTTATTTTACTTTGACTTTGAATACTCACAGCATCATGTGGCATCGTACATTATAGGCTCCTAAACATAAACACTATAAGTAGTGATATTAACTGCGGAGGAAGATGCTCCCACACACCTCAGGCCCCGACTGCATATCTGCACTTGTACTCATATTACAAGAACTCGTCAGAACGAGTTGTATTTCACGCCATGAGACCAATAATGGAGCGTTGTTTACCAAGGTTTACCACGAGCCTGAGCATCCGCTGTCGTCACGGCTCAGCCCCTGGCCCCGACTGCTGGGGCCGCTGCGAGACGAAGACCAGCCCCGTATACCTCTACCCTCGCCGCAGGAGGTGGAGGCCATCAGGCGGGTGGCACAGGTGCTGATTATGATTGGACAACAGGTACTGGCAGGTATAAGATACTCAAGTAGCCCTAGTCTCGTGACAAAACGAGGTTTCGTATTCTCCTAAGACAAATTGACGGCTTAATTCCGGTAATGGTACAGCTACGAATCGATTTAATGAAATATCAACTGTTGGGAGATGAGTTTCGCAATAGTTTGACATTTGGTTAAGTCGAGTATCAATGACGTTTTTGGCGTTTGTCCAGTTTTTGAACATAAGTTACTTCATAATTTACAAAATTTTTATCACAATTACTACGTTATTGTTATTTCGAAGTGATTTATCTTAAGTAATAATGCTGTCGACCTCTTTTTTATTTAAGGATTATTGATAGTTCATTGATTGAGAATAATTTTCAAAATATGTGGCAGACATAATATTAATACTAGTAAACAAAAATTTACTGTAAATGTCCACCACTAGCCTATGTAAACTCGACAAGTCATTGTGGTTTTTTCAAAGCGAAGTTGCAGAATGCAAATATAAATGATACGAAAACTTAGGCATCCATTGCCCTAAAGGTTTTAATTATCTTAATAATAATATAATATTAATTGTGATTTATTGTCAACTTAAAACATACTATAATATAGCTTTTTAATAGTAGTAGAAATGTTTCCCATTTGGTAGAACTGTATGGGCAATATATATATATATATACATTACATCGAGCAGACTCTCAAATGTCGTTGACACGCGGCTCCGATCCAGTTATGGTTCAGTTAACGTTCGAGGGAAATGATACAAGAATACCAATTAAGAACAAACCGGGGATAGAAACGGAACTAAATATCAACGATTTTTAAATTACGTGAACAGCACGGCTGATTGTGAACTTTCTAAGTCACTACATATTTTAAAACAAAGTCCTGCACTGATTTTTATCTAAGTTTCACCAATGGATAGCGTGATTCTCGAGGAAGGTTTAAGTATATAATTTATTAAATTTTGAATACATTTTTGTATATATTGGAGGTGTCGGAAAAAAAGAAGCCACCTGGGAGCTATCAACGAAATAGCTGTCTAAATCCATTTAGATATAATAAAATAATGTAGTGTGGAATTGTGTATCTAATATAAGTCTACAGAAATGTCCTCGATGGCATATGCCTAACTTTTATATCCATTTTAATACTTTAAAAATTGAAGTTATAAAGCGGTAATGTTAAAGCTGATTAAACAATCAATCCATATCATTTTGTTAGTACATATTATTATAACAAAAATCATTAATTTCCGATTGCTTTAGACTTTTTCCTATATACTAAGGTACATAATTTTTTGTTATTTTGACAAAACAGATTCTGTCGGGTCAGCTAGTAAAATAGAGTGGAAATTTCATTCCTCTGTACTATTACCGATTGGTTAATTGACTTAAGTTCCATACCATATGTGGTTAGAGAGATTAGACAATTAACTTTCATAGCTGATGCGGCGCGACAAGTTTAGTTATTTCCGTAGTATTGTGTTGTATAGTATATTGTTATTGGACAATTCTGAAGGTATTACTGAAATACCAGCGAGATACAAATTTTTCAGTTAAACTGCGAAAAAATGAAATAGGAACCATTACACTGCTATTTGGTACCAGGCGATTATAGTTGAGGAAGAGTTTGTCTTATGTATGACGCGAGTATAACTTAATATATTGTAACGTTGTGCGCACAACGTGGTACTACATAAACACTAGGAACACATAAATATGGTAGCGGTGATTGTAATGTCTTTCATAGCAGTCGAATCATATGTCACCCTAGCAACATGTACGAGGACTTCATATGCTGTTTAGAGGTTCATGCAGAATCAGGTATCACTTCTGAAATGTGTACTTTGTACGCACGCATTTTTAATTGTTGCACCTCAATATATTCTAGATAATGTTATGTGTGTACATAAGCACATTAGCGAGTTTGCTAGAAACTGTGATAATCAAAATGTTAACACTTGGAACAAACATAAACTTGCTATGCATACTACTCGGTTAAGTCGAGTTAGTAAGTCTTTTGTTGGGTGAAGTATGTTGATACTATAGTTTTTCTACAAAACGAATGTGTTACGAAATTCCAAAGATTTGTCATAGATTATGTTAATAGAACAGAATAGACTTTCTCAATGATACCACAGATTGGGAATGGAGCTACCTCAGGTTATTAAATAATAAAATTTATTGTACGATAGTACATTGTTATGATATTTTATTGTCTATGTGTCTAGCCCCCTGCTACTAGTTAGTTTCCCCTACGTATGTCCTCATTTCTTTTCTTTATGGAAAAGGAGGATAAACGAGCGAACGGGTCACCTGGTGTTAAGTGATCACCACCGCCCACATTCTCTTGCAACACATGAGGAATAACAGGAGCGTTGCCGGCCTTTAAGAAAGGTGTACGCGCTTTTGGAGGTACCCATGTCGTATCGTCCTGGAAACACCGCACAAGGAAGCTCATTCCACACCTACATGAATAAGAGCATGCTTTGGACGTGATATTAGCAGTAGGGGAAAAGGTTTTACTAAAATCGGTTAGTAAGAGAATGTTCCATTTGGTTAGTTAATAATAATAATAATTTACTTCTCTTAAAAACATAGTTTACAGTAGCTAGTGGCCGGAGTCACCTTTTAGGCAAATAATGCCTGTACCTGGTGTCTCCGCTCTTCCATTTCAGCAATGAAAGTTATACATGGTCACATGTTGATTTTAAAATGAACAAATATGACATAACATTCTTATAACAATTTATAAGCAAATAATAACAAAAGCAATAAAAAAATTAATATATTTAATTATTATGTCAAATTTAAATATCAACATAAAATGTTATTTTTAGAATCTCCCTGTGCTGGCCTTGGTAAGTACATTTTATTTTTAATAAGAGCATATTATATTAGGCAAATCCCGAACAAAGCCGTATGCATTGCCCTCTGAGCGATGAGCTTTCTCATAAGGACCATAGTTAGCGACCACCATAAAAAACTATAATAACCCACAAGTCTCGTTCTGGTTTCAGGTGATACCAGGTATACTTGGAGACACCAGCAGTACGCCACAGCAGCAGTCTTCAACCATCATCCCCAACGATCCCGTCATTGAACCATAATTAATTATATTTATAACTAGCTGACCCGACAAACTTTATTTTGCCATATAAATTATTTTTAGAGTTAACCGTTTCTTGGACATTGCAACATTGCTTTATTTTTTTTAAATAAAAGATTTTTTCTAAAATAAACGTAGCCTTAGTTACTCCTTATTACGTCAGCTACCTGCCAATAAAAGTCATTTCAGAGATTAGCCGGAACAAACAGCAGACAGACAAAAATTGTAATAAATGTTATTTTGGTGTATGTACCGTATATGTATTCATATACATGTAGTAAGAAACGATTATTTCATTAATACAAACAGATACTCCAATTTTATATATATGTATATATGTAGATCTGATTAAGATGCAATCAGCCAATCTACCTGGATAGAACCAAGAGTGTAGCGAATGATAAAGCGGCTTCAAAACAATAAATTTGACCGTTATTGTGTCTTTCAAAGGTCATCACAATTTGTTACCTCTGAATAATTGATTCAAGTTTCGCAACATAAAATGCATCACAAAAATACCGTGCCTAGCCGAGCCCTTCAGAGTTCAAGGTGAATATTGTAATAATTACAGGCATGTGGATGTTACATCACTGTTTTAGTATGTTTCTTTAAATAAATTATATTTCCACCTAATATTAAGTGCTCTAGAGGATGCATAGAAGCGTTGCCGGCCTTTACGTGTACGTTTTTTTTTTGAATATTTCCCTATCTATTCTCGAAGTGTTCCATTTTCAAATACTGTGAATTTTTTTTGAATAATTTTATCACAAATGATTAGTCCAGCATTTTTCCGTTATAGAACACGTATAAATATTTTATTTATTTATTTATTAAGTTTATTTACAATCACTTACAATAATACACACAAATTTAAAAAGTAGAACTAAAAACTAGGAACTAAATGTTATGATTATTTATAAATAAACACAGCATGCACAGAAATAATGAATTTTAGGTATTATATAAAATAAGTTAAGAATTAAACAGTTTTTTTTTATTAATAAATGAGTAGGTTACATAGTTATACACAGTTACATCAATTTTCCAATTATAACATTATTAAAAATTACCATTTGTCTTGTAAATTCCAGAAGAAGGTTATGGAATCAGCAAATATGTCAACATCAGCTACGCCATAAGAATTTAAAATTTTACATAACCGTGGGACTGGGGAATTAGTGCCTAGGATCATTCGAGGAAGTGGAGGGCACAGTGGAGTAATAGGCTTACGTGGAATTCTTACTGGAACTCTTAGACTAAATTTATTTAGCAACTTTACCGGCCAAGCCCGATTTTTGAACAAACTAGTTTTTCCTAGGCCAAACCAGTTCATTCTTTAGGCGATAGGATAAACCGGAGTAGACTAGGCTAAACTTGTTTCTCCTATCGGCCTTTGGACAAACCCGTTTCGCCTAACATGAATAAGTATACCGCAGGATAAACTGGTTTTGCAAAGTCAATACTAGTTGTGCCTCGTCGAAAATCATTATTACTGCCTCGTCTAAATGTTTTTTTTCTTACCTTTTACCATCAGCAGTGGAAGACTCCTTTGCACCGCACGCCGGCAGGCGGGTACCACAACGGCGCCTATTTCTGCCGTGAAGTATTACTATGTGTCGGTCTGAAGGGCACCGTAGCTAGTGAAATTACTGGGCAAATGAGACTTGAGAACTTATGTCTCAAGGTCACAAGCACAGTTGTAGTGCCGCTCAGAAGGCTTGGGTTTTTCAATAATACTGAGCGGCACTGCATTGTAATGGACAGGGCGTATCAATTACCAACAGCTGAACGTCCTGCTCGTCTCGTCCCTTCAATGGGTACAGATATGGGTTAGACAAGAGCCAGTCTGTAGCTCTAATCTTTATAAGTCCAGACCGTTGACTTTCAGCCAAGCTTGGGTACATGGGTACCTTCAAAAGAAGCGCGTACACCTTCCTTAAAGGCCGGCAACGCTCCTGTGATTCCTCTGGTGTAGCAAGAGAATGTGGGAGGCGGTGATCACTTAACATCAAGTGACCCGTACGCTCTTTTGTCCTCCTTTTCCATTAAAAAAGCTTGGGTACTTCGTGCCTTGTGATTAAGTGTTGAGTTTTACTGCAAATTTATTATTCTATAAAATGTTAAAATAAAATACCTAGATATGAGGCACTTTATAAGTAAAATAACCATTACCTTTTACAGTCAATTTAAGGTTAAAATGTTCCCAAGCCAGTAAAGCTCAGGAACACAGACTTAGCTTCCAAATAGTTGCTTTAGATTAAAACTATTTATTCAATAAATATTTACAAATAAACCGAAAGTTACCTCTCATTGATATTTAAACGAACTTTTCAGATTTACAATTCGATTCTTTAATAGAAATGATCAAATCTGCTATCCAAGTAAACACTAAACTCTCAGTGATATCGCACACTAAAAGAATATTGAAGCCATGGATAACGCATGGAGTTTAGCGTTGCATCAAACTTCGAAACAATATTCAAATTAAACTGAGATTAAACCCACAGAGTCTTATTCTAAAATTAACCTACAAACTTTTCCGAAATTATTGCACTAACCTCATAAAGAAGCTTAAAATAAAATACAACAAAGATCAAATAAATAAGTCCCTAAGACACCCTAGAGCTCTAGTACTATAAATGGTAGTAATATAGTGGAGTACTATAAATTGAAATAACTCATTATAAGCCTCCTAAAACTAAAAACATCGAGCTACTTGATATTACTCCTGACCCACAAAACTCAGTAAATCTGATTAATAGAATCTTTATTGAAAATGGACAAAAGCTGGCTAAAACAATTATTGAGCAAACTGGCACCTACCAAAGTCTCTCTATACATCATTTTCATTCGTCTTCTTTTGTACTATTTGATACTGATACTGAAGAGATTAACAGCATACTTATGAGTTGTGACTCTAGAAGCGCTCCTGGCTGGGACGGAATTTCAACGAAATTTCTTAAGCTCTCTAAAGATTACTTGATCCCACTTATAACAAGATTTGCTAATCTCTGCTTTAAATCAGGTATTTTTCCTTCCTCTCTAAAGCGTTCCATTGTTACTCCTGTGTACAAAAGTGGGCCTAAAACTGATGTAAACAATTATAGACCTATCTCTGTATTACCTATGTCTGCTATTTCAAAAATAATAGAAAAATTAATTAAGAATAGACTTCTTAAATACTTCAATAAATATAATATTATTTCCAATTGTCAATATGGCTTTAGAAAAGGTGTTTCTATACAAGACGCAATTTTAGGCTTAACAAAAACTATAGTAAGAGAAGTGGACAAGGGCAATAAATGTCTCGCAGTTTTCCTAGATTAAAAAAAGGCCTTTGACACAGTTTCTATTCCCATTCTTGTGCGTAGTATGGAGGGCCTGGGAATTCGTGACAAAGCCCTCTCTCTCCTAGACAGCTACCTAAATGACCGAATACAGGAAGTTAAGGTTGACCACAGCACAATGGAAAATGAGAAATTTGGCGTACCGCAGGGCAGTGTACTTGGCCCAACACTCTTTTTAATCTATATTAACGACCTATGTAACCTCCTGATTGACGGGGCGAGTATATTCACTTATGCTGATGACACAGCCATTGTTTTCTCTGGTATCTCGTGGAAAGCCGTACAGAGGAAGGCTGAGATGGGCCTTGAAAGAGTCTCGAATTAGCTAAACCAAAATCTATTGTCACTCAATATATCAAAAACAAACTATATATGTTTCTCTCCACATGACAGGTACTAGCCCGTTCAAGACTTCTATATCAGAATCCATTCATGCTCCAACCCACACGATTTAAATTGTAATTGTCCCTCCATAGAAAAGGTGAATTGTACCAAATATCTCGGCATCCTGATTGAGCAAAGGTTAAGTTGGCATTCCCAAATCGAACTGGTCATAACCAGGGTGTGAAAACGTGTGGATTTTTAAAACTCTGCGGCACGTTATGAATAGCACAGTACTTAATAAAATATAAATCGCTTTGGCTCAATCAGTGATCACCTACTGCATCCCGGTATGGGGCGGTGCAACTAAGATAAGATAAATATGATAAAGAAACATATGAAAATTGCAAAAAACTAGCAATCAATTAAGCTGCAATGTTTGGCTGCCTTATGTATGTGACACATATATCTCAGTGATGAAGTTTTCGAAAGCAAATATCATTCGAGATTAACAGTTGCCTACCTAGAAGACACATATCGAGTTTGCTATTCTTCTCGAGAACCAAACTATAAAAAACTGGCTCAAGACCTTCGGTTAAGTTCACATTAATTTAAGGCGTTGTGTTTATTTATTTATTAATATTTATGAGACTTACAGCTAGCTTACAATTATAACTTATGAAATAATTAAAACTAATGAAGGATACTTAAAAATTTCCTCATTTATGTAGAACTAAAGATATAATTTAATTTTAAGCTTCTTAATACAATTATTTAAACTGGAAGAAGTTATTAGTTAAGATAACACATACATCTAAACAAAACAAATCTTATAACTATATTTACAATACTACGACTACATAAAATTAAAGCTATCAGTACGTGGAAGCGTACCAAGAATACTGGCAGCATTACCGCGTTGGATAGCTAGGCTGATCCGTTGACCGAAATAGCTGCCAGCGCTTGGGTTTCGAGTAGCCTTATTGAGGCGCAAAAATAGTATTTTGAACATTCTCCGCGCCTCTGGGCCCCACGGGCCAAGTGTCTCGACACCAAACGGCACAAAGATGTATGACTCACTGAGACCAACCTATTTGCGACGCTTGCTGTCTTAGGCAGTCGAAGCAGCAGCCCCAGCACCAACTGACGTAACGGTTTGATCCTCAGGTCTTAGTCCTGATCATTAGGGGTATGAAATATAGATGTTTTCCGATTCTCAGACCTACCCCATATTCACACACAAATCGGTTTTGACGTTACCGGGACACGAAAGTTTTATATATTAGATATAAAATGAAAATAAATAATAAGAACAAACACTTTCTTTTTATGTATTTTTCAGTAAAATAAATTCCACATATTAATAAATACAGCATAACACACATGATCGGATTTGGTACGGCCGCACCATCATCGGATGGTCCGGTGGGTGCCTCGCACCAATCGGCGTCGCTCCGCACGGCAATAATTATAATTTTGTGTGATGGCCAAACGACATACCGTAGTATTTGGTCCGTTACCAGACCGCGTCCGATGGTTCGGCTGCACCAAATCCGATGATGTTTTTAGGCTATTAGCGGTGTTGGTTTTGGCGTGTGTTGGCGAACGCGTTCGGCCCACGGCGGCGGTAGTGGTGCCACCACCTGACAGTGAGGTGGTAGAGTAGCTCCACCCAGCCCAACACCACCACGCCGCTCAGAAACAACCACTGACTTCCCATCAGAGCTGCACATCAGTAATTGACAATATAATGTGAACTAAAGCTAGGGTTCCCATTGTATCGCTCGTATCCTTTACTACTAAACTAAGGCTGAGATCAATACAGCGTACTTTGGCCAGTCTTGTTTTTTTATGACAATAAGGAAAGAGACGAGCAGGGTGCCGTAGCTTGTGAAATTACTAGGCAAATGAGACTTAACATCTTATGTCTTAAGGAGTCGAGCGCTATTGTAGTGCCGCTCAGAATTTTTGGGTTTTTCAGGAATCCTGAGCAGCACTGCATTGTAATGGGCAGGGCGTATCAATTACCATCAGCTGAACGTCCTGTACGTCTCGCCCCTTATTGTTATAAAAAAATAGGTCTTAGCCTAAGTGCGCCAGTAACACAATTTAAAGCCAGGCTGAGTTATTTTCAAAGTCCAAATGTTATTTGACGATTTATAGAATTATTATTATAAATAACAGTCACATGTTTTGGACCTACAAATTTGAGATGCTTGCATGTATGTATATGTAGGATTCTGGAGTCTACATCATATTTATCTGGCCCGATGACGGATCGGTCACTGACTCACTATAATAATATTGGTGTTGCGTAGAGACGTAGCTTCATTGTATGTCTTTTATCGCATTTATCATGGGGAGTCTGAAGAGCTGTTTCACCTGATTCCTGCCACCAAATTTTACCATCGCATGACATGCCACAAATTAGGATATCATCTCAACCATCTGAATGTGGCCTTCTTCCACGGTGCGGTTTTCAAGAAGCTTTCTTCCACGTACTACAAAGCAGTGGAATGAACTTCCTTCTGCGGTGTTTCAGGGACGATACGACATCGGTACCTTCAAAAAAACGCGAAAACCTTCCTTAAAAGCCGGCAACGCTCCTGTTAAACCTCTGGTGTTGTAAAAGAATGTGGGCGGCGGTGATCACTTAATTCCAGGTGACCGGTACGTTCATTTGTCCTCCTTTTTCATAAAAAAAAGCTACAAATTACAATATAATTATTTCCACTATCTGGATGTGTGGTGGTCCTCCACAGTGGGGTTTCATGGAACTTTCTTCCACGTATGACCAAGCTGTGGAATGAGCTTCCTTGGGCGATACGACATGGGTGCCTTCAAAAAAAGCGCGTAAACTTTTTAATGGGCCTGCAACGCTCTTGTGATTCCTCTGGTGTTGCAAGAGAATGTGGGCGGCGGTGATCACTTAACACCAGATGACCCATACACTCGTTTGTCCTCTCTTCTATGAAAATAAAATTACTTGCCTATCGTCTCGAACCAGCGCAGTCTCGGTTCGACCACCAGCATAACCGGATCTTCGTTAGAGTAGAATATTCTTATGACGGAAACATTTCCCATAGTTTGAAGTCCGTTTCTGGTAACAAATTAAGCATCAAAATTAACAAGTCTACTATACCAGTAGTGGCGCATTAAGATTATGGGGAACTTCTAGCATCAGAATCTAGTTCATTTCAAAAACATTATCTGAAATTTGATACCATTACTATACACATCAAAATAGGATCTGCCTATTTTACGAATAACTGACACCAATTCAACGCTTCTCGAAATTTTTCCATTACTGTCTGTATTTAGTATTTACATCCTTTTATAACTCAAGAATAGCTTGAATGATCTTGATATTAAAAGTGATTGTAATTTAATGGATATTTATTTATTTAATTAAGTTATCATACGCGCGAATCTTCGGGAAATCTTTAAACTATTTGTTTTCATCTCTAATAGAGTAATAGCCTCTATTTTCAGCAAAACTAAGTGACTGACTATGTAAGTACTTACACAAACTTATTGTAGAACATCTTATGCGACTCATAGAAGTGGTAGTGCACGTGGTTGATGTTGGTGACGTAGTTGAGTCGCTCGCAGTCGAACAGACAGAGCTCGCAATTGATGGAGTCGGACACCTCCTCTGACAGACTACCAGTCCACTGCTGCCCGGGGAAATACAGCGTGAACTTCTCTGGGGACAGGTAAGGCGTATCAGGGTAACTCCGGATATAGGGTAAGTCCAGATCCTCGCTTCAATCAAGAGTTTGTGTCGATGTGGCATGACACAAATAAAAACAACTTTAGATTATCCGGATTTACCCTGATGCACTCTATTGAATGTAAGCTTCGTAGTCGGTGGGGCGTATAAAATAAGCACGGTAATACTTCAAGCCGGCCCACATTCTTGCGTTCTACAAAGCGCAGGTCCGGCCACACATAGTGTATTGCTGTCATCTCTGGTCTGGCGCACCCCAGTATCAGCTCGATCCATATCACCGCGTGCAGCTCGAATTGTCAGAGACCCAGTGCTCTGGGAATGGCGTTGCGACTTAGTGTTGCGCAGAGACGTCGCTTCATGTGTTTTCTATCACATTTATCACGGCGGGTGTTCCGAAAAGCTGTTTCACCTGATTCCTGCCGCGGAATTCCACCGTCGCACGACACGCCGCTAGGATATCATCCCCACTATCTGGTTGTGTGGCGGTCCTCCACAGTAAGGTTTTCAAGGAGCTTTCTTCCACGTACTACAAAGGTGTGGAATTTATTGGAAATAGGCGAAAGTAATTTTCGGATAGGTAGGTCAGTGTAGTAGTGTAGTGTAGTAGTGTCACTATGGCATACCTGTCCCTTACACGTACAGAAATATCATCCCGAGGGCTGCAGCGTGTGCAACACACAATTGAGCACAGCGCCTGCAGCTCGGTGATAACCTCAATATTTGTGGAGGGGGGGGGGTGCTTGGACGTGCAGCTCACAACAATCTGTCTCCTGTTGGGGATCACCTCGATGTTTGTGAAGGCAGGGCAGGTGCTCGGGCGTGCAGATTGTGTCGCTGACAGCGGGCTGCAGAGTGTGCGGAACACACGAGCACAGCGCTAGCACCGCGCGCCGACGGCACCTCATCAGGCACTCCACTTCATTGCGTTGGCGCTCATCTCTGCTTGTAGGCATATGGCAACCTCGCTGTAATACATCCTGGCGATCAAAACTCAGCGGCTTGCCGAATGAAATTATATATTATTGGTAACGTTTTCCTTCTTTGGCTGTTCTTTTCTCGTAAAATTTTCATTCGACTAAAGATTTTAAGGTCATCCGCATAAAGCATGGAAGAGTCATTAATATATATAATATACATCAATGGGCCGAGAATGGATCCCTGATGGATGTCAGATTAAGATGTTTATAAAAGACCTGTAATTGGTACAGTCACCAGGGTCACCCGATTATTTCCAAACATGAGGGAAAACACAACTCTGTATAGATTTGTTAAAAATCAAGTAATGAGACCCAGACTAGAGCCTCTACGCAATATTTAATAAATTTAAGGAGGATTGCCATCTGACCCAGCTCATTTATTGGGATCCAATGCCCTAAGTTTCTTTAAAATAGCCTAATATTAGATAAACACTAGGAATAAGTCCGTCAAGTTTACTCGGGACCTGACTCGAATGACAGCACTAGGTAGTATGGTCGGCAAGAAAAAAACAAAACCAGTTTAAATCAAAAATGATATTAAAAGTATAATTTAACCTCGCACTCCATTATCGATGGAATCATTTATTGAAAATACTCGAATTATAAATGTTGATAAGCATACCCGAGCGTCGCTGTATCTTTTCAGAGAAGGACTCGCCGTCTGCTTGTTCACGCTAAGTTTGAAGAAAACGGAGGCGTTATGTTGAGCCGGGTAAGACCTGATGCCGGGACCCTCCATCATGGGATACTGGTTGCCATCAAATAGGAGAACCTGTCGAGGTCATCGCTGCTATTTTAAACTTTGGCGAAACTCTAATAGTAAGTTGAGATACAATAAATTATATTTACACAAAAGTGAATTTGCTAGAAACTGTCATAACCATAATGTCACCTGGAACAGACATAAGCTTATAATGCCTACTACTCGGCTAAGTCGAGTTAGTAAGTCTTTTGTGGTGCGATGTATATGCTTTTACAACTAGATCCCAGAAAATGTTCAAAACAAAAGTATTGCGTTGTTCAAAAGAATTGTTAAAAAAACGTTTGTGTGGTAAAGGTTATTATAACATGACTTTCTTAATGATACCACAGATTGGGAATGGAGCGATCGCCCTCGGGCCATTAAATAATAAGTTTAATTGTACAATATTACTTTGTAAACATATTTTTTGATGAACAAAAAAAAAGCCCGCTGAGTTTGTTGCGCCCATTCTTCTCAGGCCTGAGGCATTCATTTTGGAATGGGTGGTAGTTGTTTTGACTTGTGACTAAGTGATGTCACATCCTTTTTTGAATAAACATATTTGAATTTGAATTTATTTCCTCCGTATATGCTATGCTATTACAGTGAGTGTTATTTATTATAAATAAATTACGTAGTACGAAGTATTGTACCCACTTACTTTATTATGCGATTAAAATTTACCAATATATTATCTATATCACATTTTTTATGCTAATGTGCCACCTATAGTATAAGTATGATGTATATTTGCTTAAAAATTATAATATGATTAATTATAATTATTTATTTATAATTCTATTTTATAACTCTATAAATTTACTACATGTACATGAAAAAAAATCACAATGGGAAAACTACAACAGCTGGTTAATGGTTCAGATAACTCTGTAGGTAGGTAGGTAGCTACCCACCATAGGTAATTACGTACATACAAAAGAGCGCTATATTCTTACCAACCCAACCTTACTGGGATTCCAACCAAATAAATATTTTTGTTGGAAATGAAAATAGAATTATCAAGCTTTATTTAATAAATATTTATGTGGCCCACGCTCCATACAATACTGGTCATTCTCCTTTAAAAACAAATTAAAAGTAGATCCTCAGAAAAAGTTTTGTGAGGGGTTATAATTTAACATTAAAGTTGCGAAGTTAGACCTCAACATCACGCCCCGGACGGCGGACGTAGGCGTGATCGTGGAAGTTATCTTTCACCACAAAGAACAGTCCCGAATCAGAACCTAAGGAGTCCTGCCTAGCGACGGGATTCTTGCTATCCTCAGGACTGAAACAACAAAATATTTCATTTAAAATCATTCACAATATTATCTAGAGTTTTATCGCGTAGTAATTATAACCACTCTACATTCTCCCCTTATCACCCATCACTCTTATCACTATCACTTGAAAATATTGATGAAGTCATTTTATTTTTAACCAATTATTACTATCCACGATAATTAATAATTAATATTATTATGTAAAATAAAATAAATACTATAAGCTTAAAATCTGTAATCCCACGAACCTCTAGGATAGCAATCTGCGACTGTTTTCACCGATCAAAACACATGTCAGAATAGTCCGATTGTTTATTGACAACGCAAAACTACCATTTTCGAACAGAGGACAATCTTTAATCTATGATCCGTCCTGTGAGAGATTGTGTGATTGTTAAGATTAAAATCTCTATCTATGGATTGATTATTGGCATGCTTGACTCAAGATATTTATTAAAATATCAATCGCGGTTACCAAACACTGGATTAGGAATGATTATTAATATCGGGCGTTAGGTAGGCGGTGCCCACGCGCAGCGATAAGAATGACTTATCGAGTATATTGGGACAGCTTCAGATTATTGACAGCTAATTAGTGACAGTAGAAGGTTGTAATTTATCTTTATCTGTAGATAGTTTATTGGGAACGGCCGTTAGTCACTTGATGTTAGCTGATCAAAAGCGTATTGCATCATAACGGCCCCATCACACCAAGCTTTTTAAGGCGCCGTCGACAAGCGTTCCACGCAACTGCGATGCAAACCGAACCCGTTGTTTTTCAACCAATTAACAAACTACAATTACAATTCACACCATCATACATAACTGTAGTAGTCGACGACTTACGGCCGTTTTCAATAACCTTGCCTTGACTCGTGAATTGCAATTTCCATACAAATTTTATATCGCTGGTAAGCTATGTGTCGTCACATTGACAAACAGCGTGCACGGATTAGGTGAGTTACCGTCGATAAATTTATTGGGACAGAAAAGTCAACAATACTTACGATTTTTATCGCAAGTAAGAAATAGACTGAATATTCGGAACGGCCGACTTTATCTAGACGCATAAATTATCTTAGTTTTAAAGTAATGAATCTGCCATATTATGATCGGTAAAAGTAGAGCTGGTGAGAAGAACATACAAGAAACTCAACGGCCACTCTTTTCAATCAAATAGAGTATTTTAAAGTGGCTGTAATAAACATAACAAATTATACTTCAACGTTGACTGCTGACGACAGCTGAGAACTAGGTTCTACTCAGCTTAATTTAGCTTAAAGAAGACCAGATTATTTTGTTCGAAAACAACAGACACGTACAGAACCATCCACATCTCCGCCGTTCGCATAATAAAGCTAGAACCAAAACCCAAGATTTGCCTGCGGACTAAAGTCCGCTACCATTACCAATAAAACCAGTGGGAGGCTCCTTTGCACAGGCTGCCGGTTGATTATGGGTACCATAACGGCGCCTATTTCTGTCGTGAGGCAGTAATCTGTAAACGGTATTGTGTTTAAGTCTGAAGGGAGCCGTAGCTAGTGAAATTACGAGACTTAACATCTTATGTCTCAAGGAGTCGAGCGCAAATGTAGTGCCGCTCAGAATTGTTGGGTTTTTCAAGAATCCTGAGTGGCACTGCATTGTAATGGGCAGGGCGTATTAACTACCAGCAGCTGAACGTGCTGCTCGTCTCGTCCCTTATTTTTATAATGATAAAAAAAACTAACTAACCTGAATTGCGAGTTGAAAACACAGCAAAAACCGTTGTATGTGATCCTCATAGCGAAGAGGTGGTGACAGGGGAGTACTCGGGACCCCCAAGCACACTTTAGTAACATTTCTCCGCAGCGTGGAGATAGCTGTAGGTAGTGTTACGGAATCAACATTAACCAAAAAGAACTTTACGTGAAACCATTGCCACATATTTATTATCACTTTTTATCTGGCAGCTACCTCGGTCAAAGAATTAGTCAAGCTATTCAAAGGGGGAACGCTGCCAGTATCTTCGAAATCTTGCCTAAACGGACTACTTTTAATAATATGTTTTAGTTATTATATTATATTTTTTAAAGTTTTTTGTTTTAGGTTCATTGTTCTAGTTTTTTTTCTGTATTTGATCTATTATTATATGTATTAACCATAATAAATATGTTATAAAAGTTTGGTAAATTCAAATGTGCACGCCTTAATCGTCCATTCAACGTGATGCGTATATTGTTTTAAAGTAACCTTATTTCTATTTAGATTTAGGATTGGTATGCGCTGCGCTCCAACTTTATTAGATATCTGCTAATATTCAATTAAGTCAAAATGACACTTATGAATGTTAAAGATTTTACCAGCACTTCGAAAAAGTTCAGCTGTTATGCGGAGAAATTGCAAATGTTAATTTAAAAGAGCGGCAATGAGTTTTTGCCATTTCTTCTCATTAAAAAGAAAAGAAATATTGACATTCATAAGTGTCATTTGCTTGACCTACATGAATGCTTTTGATTTGATGGATCACAATAAGAGTTTTCTCTTCTCTTATTTGTGTTGCTTGATCTTAAGTATAGATTCTAGAATCGTCATCATCATCAGCCGGAAGACGTCCACTGCTGGACAAAGGCCTCCCCCAAAGGTTTCCACGACGAACGGTCCTGCGCTGCCCTCATCCAACGTATTCCAGCGATCTTGACCAGATCGTCGGTCCATCTTGTGGGGGGCGTAGGCCCAAACAGCAGTGCGTTTTCCGATACGTGGTCGCCATTCCAGGACTTCTCTGCCCCAACGGCCATCTGTCCGTCGAACTATGTGCCCTGCCAGCTGCGGATCTCCTCGTTTCTGATTCGAACTCGCAAGGAAATTCCGAGCATAGCCATCTCCATTGCCCTCTGAGCTTCCTCATAATGCCCATAGTTAGCGACAGCATCTCCGTACCGTAAGTCATTACTGGCAACACACACCGGTTGATAAACCTTCGTCTTCAGACAGTGTCGTATTTAGGACGAGAAGATTTTTCGGAGATTCCCGAACGCTGCCCCATCCGAGTTGGATTCGACGAGGATTCAAGAATATGTTTTGAAAATAAGAATAAAACATTTTCTTACCTTTAGCATTATATTGGTAATATTTGTTTCATGGTCTACTTCAGACAGAAACCTTATGAAATGTAGGTCAAAAGGCGCCAAGTTCCAAGTTATGAGACCTCCGAACGCCAGCAGGTTTTTCTCTATTTCCCTCAATGAGAATGTGCTGTTTTTGTCCAGGTAATATCTATACAAATTCTCCTAATAGTATAATAAATATACAGTATATATTATATATACATATAAATTAATGAGGACAATTTTTTCTTCTATATATCAATGATTTACTTCATGCTTCAAATCAAATCAAAATCCCTTTTCCTGTAGTACATGGAAAAGAGACTAATAAACTTATTTATGTTTTAAAAAACAATTACACTTACATTTCTTTTTACATTTACTGCCACTCCGTAAAATGTTGAGCTCTAATGAGAAGAAGTTGCATGAAACTCATTGCCACTCTTTTAAATCAACATTTACACCTTCATCGTTTTACAAATCATTTCAATTAAAATAATTATTATGTAATGTGATGCTACAGAAAATAATACAGAAAACACAACCAAGCTTTCTTATTACCTACATAATCCTTTAAATTGAATAATTGATAATGCCGGAAGATATCTTGTACCAAATCCTTCATTCTGCAGGTTGCGAAGTGTGGAAGTTAACCTTGTTCAATTTAACCCCAAAAGACTCAAGTTTGCGTTTAGCACAAAATCACATTTGTAGTTTCTTCGCTTTTTACATCTTTTGATATATCGGCTAGTATTGGATACAGGTTCTCGAAACCTCTAGCAATTCACAAATAATTGATCATCTAAGACAACTTGGAAAAGAAATAGCTTCTAATATACTCTGGGACATCAGTAATACTTTAAGTCAGACTGTAATCTAGAGCTCTATTAAGCGCAGGTCCGAACACATGTTGGGCATTGCTCTCATCCCTGATAGGGTGCACTCAAGTATCAACTTGAGCTATTTGACAGTGTGCATCGCAGAAGTGCTCCAATTATTGGGAATCCAGTACTGTGAGATCGACTGCTTAATTTTGTATGTCCAGTACCACATTTATAACGCGGAGTTTTCCGAAGAGCTGTTTCTACTGATTGCTGGAGCTAAATTTCAATTAAAATATCACCCTCATAAGGTGTGTGGTGATCCTCCACAATGCGGCTTTCTAGTATCTTTGTTCACTACAACCAAACTGTTGAATGAACTGCATTTACTATTTTCTACGTCTACACATGGGGTTCTTTCAATAAAGCGTGAACGCACACTTCAAAGATTCAGCTTCATTCCTCTGGTGTTGCAAGACAGTAGCCAGTGTGTTTTCAACAAGCCATAGAGGTGAGTGCAGCAACGAAAAATGAAAACAGAATTAATGTAGTAAAAATGAGATAGATTCAAAAGTGACATAAGAGATCAAGTTATAGATGAGGCACTGTTAATTATTGATAAGAAATTGATGATGAGGCATGGTCATGTAGATTAATGAAAGAACATTCACTGCACACATTTAAAAGACAAATGTTGAAGTAGTATTGGCAAAGCTCTAACCAGGCTTTCAATCCACTTACAGGTCGGGCTTGTATTGAAAAGGGGTTTTGAATGAATCGAAAGGAGGAAGACTACCGGGAACAAGAGAGTCTGTATTGAATGTTTGATTCTAGTATAAGATGCGTGTATTTCAGGACTTTGGCAGACAGACTTGATCCTATTTATATATAGCATCACTGTGTGCAGTCTTTGACGAAGTCGATTCGACTCCCCCTATAAAAATGCAATATCATGCTTTATTATTTGAAACGCCTTTATAAATTATGGAGCAATTTCCCAGAACAACACTTTTGGTTAACTTTAGACCTGACTATTAGCATAGTTATAATTGTATTCATACAATTTTCGTATGATTCCCTCGCGTTCATTGACAGGATTGGTCAGAGGGATGGGCAATCGTACTCTCGTATTTCAAATGGTTCTACTAGGTAGGAGGTACATACAAATGAGTAGCGTACGCTTGCAGCGCTCGGCGGCTGACCACGTTGTAGCTACAGAGTGCCACGCCAGGGAAGTTGACGAGAGGCTCTAGACGGCGACCGGTCTGCAGGGACACGGCGAGTGGCACCTGGTGCCTGATGCTTTCCCAGCCGAGCGCCGTCACAGCCACGCCGCTAGCCACGCCCGCTGCCACTAGCGCAATTAACACCCACCTGATATCTAGAATGCTGCAAGACCAAAACCAACGTTACTTCAACATTTTTGGCACTACGAAATGATGAAGCTATTCTCACCGCTCCTTTGCACCGCATACCGGCTAGATTATGGGTACCACAAAGCTGACGCCTGTGCTGAATGTTCGTGTAATATTTTTTGAACTTGACTTATACCAATGCCTAGGCTTGCCCGTATCTGCTGATAGGTTACTCTCTTATCTTCCTCTATCATGCGTTGCACAGCACTGATGTTATCTTCAGTAGTCGCTGTCAAAGGACGTCCCTCACGCGGATCATCATTGAGATTGCTACGTCCACGCTTAAACTCGTTAATTTGTAAATAGTGGCACGAGATGGGGCTTCATTAAGAAATGCTAATCGCAGCGTATCATAGCTTTGTTGTTGAGTACCTAAGCCCACAACGAAAGTCATAATAAATCATTGACCGAAGATTTTCTCGCGTTAGGTTCATTTTCACGTGTAACAAGCGTTTCAGATTTGCCGCCAATTCACAAAAACAAATGACAAATGAATGCAATATAGTACATTAGGTTACCAAAGAGTTCTTAAATTGAAATCCAAAAAAAGTTTTCATTAGCAATGTTTCTAACTGGCCAGCTCTAAACATTTTCAGTGTTACCCACGTAACCTACCAAATCTTGAAGGTATTGTATCAGTTTTCCTATTTAATTCCTGGTCAGGAATATTAGAGTCAGCTTTATATTTTTTTCTACATACAGCTATAGTTTATTCCTATTCCTTATAGTTCAGGATTTGACCATAAACGCCCTCTTTGAAGATTCAATTCAATTTCCTTTATACCTATTAGATATTTGAATGTGACAATAATACCATACATACGCAGTAATTCGCGTCCTCTGGGTACGAATGAGCCGCGGCCCCGCACAGGAACAGTTCCTCCACCACTCAGCCAGGGCGTCCACGAGGCTGGCTCGCAGGCGCCGCTCAACCCCGGTCGGGACTGGTACTGCTGCGTCGACACGCACCTTCCGATACCAATTTGTAGGGTCTACTGTTCGCATTGTGTGCCAGTTCTATAGTTTCAAGACAAAGAGAACACTGTGGGACATTTATTGAGAGTGAATACCTCATCAAATTATTTTGAACCTGAATGGCGATCCCATACCGGAAGGCGCAGTATTGGTAGGCGGACCGGACAAGATGGACCGATGATCTGGTCAAGATCACCGGAATAGGTTGGTTGAGAGCAGCGCAGGACTGATCATTTTGGAGATCTTACCAGTGGAGGCTCCTTTGCACAGGATGCAGGCTAGATTATGCGTAACACAACGGCGCCTATTTCTGCCGTGAAGCGTGTGTTTCGGTCTTTAGGGCGCCGTAGCTAGTGAAATTACTGGGCAAATGAGACTTAGCATCTTATGTCTCAAGGTGACGAGCGCAATTGTAGTGCCGCTCAGAATTTTTGGGCTTTTCAAGAATCCTGAGCGGCGCTGCATTGTAATGGGCAGGGTGTATCAATTGTGTCAAAATGTCCTGCTCGTCTCGTCCCTTATTTTTCGATTAATAGACTTACCTGCATCTACGAACATGTCTGTTTTAGGACGTCAAATATTATCTATATTCAAAAACAGATATATTTATAGCACAATTGTATTTACCTATTGTAGCAAGACCATCCGGGATACCTTTGTCAGTCATGCGAACTTTTAATTATTTATATTTATTTTGCCCTCTCATTGTTAGAAGCACAAGTTAATTACTGAGTACATGTATTTAACTAACCAGCAAAAGCGAAGCACCTTTCGTGACAAAAACTAATCAAATTATATTTAAATAAATTATTGATATTCGTTGCAGGCGCGGCCGTTTGCACGGTTGTTTCATTGACTTTTAAAATAGTTTTACACTGTATTAAGGTGCAATGGTCGAACACATTAACACCGGAAATATCGTTAAATGTAATTTATTATATAGTAAATATATCCACTTGTTATTTTGCCGCGTAAGTGATATTATTATCTATATATATATATCTTAATATATATAAATTACGTGACACGTTGTTTGTCCGCGATGGACTCCTAAACTAATGAACGGATTTTAATAGGGATTCATGGAGTGCAGTTTGGTCCTTGAGAGATAGGATAGTTTTTATTTCGATTTGGGACCCATAATTATTTTTATTTTCAATATTTGTTTTGTATGGACATATTTTCTATGAGAATTTAGTGACGCACGGTTTGACAGTTCCGCTGTGAAACAATTTCATTATAACAACAGGGAGCATTTTTTACGAAATAATTCTTGATGTTTTGAAATATAATTGGCAAATTCCTATAAAACAGTTTTTTTTTATTATCTATCGTCTGTCCGACGTATATAGTCATTCATCACAATATCTCTGGAACCATTAGAGCTAAAGACTTGAAATTTGGTAGGAATATTCTTTTCACCAAGTATAGGACAGCTCAGAAAGGATTTTACGAAATTCCACCCGCAAGAGTTTTTTTTATTATGAACAGAACAACGTCTGTCGGGTCAGCTAGTAGTTATATATATACAATTAATCATTTACAGAAAGAATCTTAAGCTAACAGTGCCCCGCAAATCTGTTTGGACAGTTTGTCTGCAGAATCAAGTCTCTTGTCAATACATTGTAACTTATATCCAGTTAAGGAAGAGTAACGTCAGTTACTCTTCCGGCACGGAACCCTAAATATTAAATGTTTCTGCGTTTGTCCTCTAGAGTTACCTACGTAAACCTGATTGTCGATCACAGCAAAGATGTCGAAGTAATTGACTGCGAAGTAAGTTTCTAAACATGACATTGTAGTGATTTACCATGAGGTAACTGCTGTTGCAATATTCGAAGCGAGAGTTAAGTTACTGCACTAAGTTTTAAGTTACATTCCATTAGCTCATTGAGAATGACGCCCGCTCTTGAAATATTTACGTCTGCAACTAATCTTGTTTCCAAACTGTTAATGCCTACTACTCGGCTAAGTCGAGTTAGTAAGTCTTTTGTGGGGCGATGACGATGCAACAAAATCCCAGAAAATGTTCAAAACAAAAGTATTACGTTATTCAAAAGAATTGTTAAAAAACGTTTATGTGGTAAAGGTTGCTATAACATAAATGAATTTCTTAATGATGCCACAGATTGGGAATGGAGTGACCGCCCTCAGGCTATTAAATATTAATTGTACAATATTACTTTGTAAACATATTATTTCGACGAAAAAACAAGCCCGCTGAGTTTGTTGCGCCCATTCTTCTCATGTCTGAGGCATTCGTTTTGGAATGGGTGGTAGTTTTTGACATTAAAAAAGTGATGTCACATCCTATTTGGAATAAAAATATTTGAATTTGTTCGATTAATTATAAAGTGAATCTTTAACTATCTGGTATATATTGTACTTATTAATCGGAGTTAATAACTTTACAGAAACAGCATCGCCAACGAACGCTTTTATTTCACAAATATGTAGGGTTGCCTCGTGTTGTTTTACGACAAGGTCTGTATGCAAATAAAATTTGAAAAACAAAATTTTATGAACGATGCGGGATTCGAACCCACGACCTCCGGCGTTCCGTGCCGGTGCTCTAACCAACTTAGCTAACCGTTCGAGTACTGCCTCGTTATACGTACCTACGTACTCTTAGGTTGTGGCTTCATAGAGAGTTGAACAAAGCAAACAGAATTTTATAACGAGTCGGTACTCGAACGGTTAGCTCAGTTGGTTAGAGCACCGGCACGGAACGCCGGAGGTCGTGGGTTCGAATCCCGCATCGTTCATAAAATTTTGTTTTTCTAATTTTATTTGTGCATTAATCCTAGGGTTATCACTTTAAAAACATAACATATTGTTAAGGTCTGTATGGTGATAAATAAAACAACACATAATATGGGTAACTTGTTCATGTCACATTATTACTATATTCTACTGTTACATTTACTGCTACAATAATCTTACATTTGTATTGTGCAAAATGTCTATCTAATGTTGCTGAAATATGTTAAGAACATCTCCAAGTGTATACATTCTATTTAATCTTACACTGTCACATTCATAGACTTAACCCCCTTATTCATAATGGTCCGCTAACTTTAAACAGCCGCTAAGGAGTGTTTTTTCTCATTCTGACTTAGGTCAATAGAAGAAGACCGAGTGTGAATTAGCAATGCTTTAAGTTAGCAGACTATTATGAATAAGGGTGTTAGAATAACTAGCGTATAGACGATCTGATAGCCCGATAATTCCAATTTTGATCAGTCTATGTATGTGTTAACTAGTGGATAGGTAGTTGAATATTATAAATACTAAGGAGTTATTTTTTTTTATATGAAAATAAGGAACGAGACGAACAGGACGTTCACCTGGTGGTAATTGATACGCCCTGCCCATTACAATGCAGCGCCGCTCAAGATGATTGAAAAACCCAAAAATTATGAGCGGCACTACAACTGCGCTCGTCACCTTGAGACATAAGATGTCAAGTCTCATTTGCCCAGTAATTTCACTAGCTACGGCGCCCTTCAGACCGAAACACAGTAATGCTTACACATTACTGCTTCACAGCAGAAATAGGCGCCGTCGTGGTACCCATAATCTAGCCGGCCTCCTGTGCAAAGGAGCCTTCCACTAGTAATTAATTGTGGCTTGTTTACGACTTTTCAATTAAAATTGTTTACCGCAAGAGATGTTCGTTTCTCTTGCAGGCTTTGTCTATACACTAGTATATTGTAAGTCTATGGTCACATTACAATACTGTTTGGTCTTAATTGTCAACTAAGAAGGTACCTGTATGACTTTGTTATAAGTACTAAGAAAAGTGGAATTTACTCTCATATTGTACTAATACTATGACTCGCATAATTTGATACTAAAATCTAAAATAATACTAACAATGATTGTTTAAAAAATAATGCACCTTTGGCTGTCTGTAATATAAATAATAAAATTAAATAACTTTAACATAACGGCTTAACTTAATTGTAAAAGTGTCAACAAAATTTTTAAAAATTAGGAGTAGCAAAATATACATAAATAAGTAATAGCTACTTATATTATTACAAAACCCAGTAAAAGCCTTAAGGCATGATCACATAGAACAAATTACCGTCCGGACCAATAATTTTGGCGATGCGCCCACCGTACCGTCCGATGATGCGGCCGTAATAAATCCCACTATGTGTTATACGGACTATTTCACACGACACTTCAGTGAGTCAGCGTTCGCAGATTTAAAAATTATCAATTTAGATATTTCGTGTAATTTCCTTTCGGGGCATAATATCTTGAATCGACAAAAACATACCTTTGTGCCAACATACCGTCGGGAAATATAAAAATCAAACCACGATTTAACAAAATAAAACAGTAAATAATCGCTATTTGATAGCGTTATAAAAATATATTTTAGGTTTATACACTCTTATGCTTTTAAAATTCGCTCACAATGGTCGTATCACATACAAACACACTCACACCAACTTTAAATCATTCGATTTGGATAACCTTTGGTACATTGTTCGCGCCATGTAAAAGGAGCACTAAAGGGGAAGAGGTGGCGGTTGTGCTTGCGACTACAGTCACGTACAGATTATCATAAATATTATTGTTACTAACAATATCCCATTCTCTTGGGCTTAACCCATTCGAAAACCTTTATCCAAGCCTTCAACAATGAGGTGAGGGCATGACATGAGGCACTAGGGTTAGGTAGGGAAAACTAACGGATTTTTTTTTAAATGAAACCAAAGGACGAGACGCGCAGGACGTTCAGCTGATGGTAATTGAAACGCCCTTCCCATTACAATACAGTGCCGCTCAGGATTATTGAAAATCCCAAAAATTCTGAGCGGCTCTACAACTGCGCTCGTCACCTTGAGACATAAGTTGTCAAGTCTCATTTGCCCAGTAATTTCACTAGCTACGGCGCCCTTCAGACCGAAACACAGCATTGTAACCAGGACACTAACGGCTCACTGCAGATTAAACAAACATCTCTCAATCTTAGGCCTCAGATATTGCAGAGCGTGTAGATTCTGTAGTAGTGCAGATGAAACCCCGTTACACATCCTCTCTGAATGTGGTCCTTTAATGCGTAAAAATAGCAACTCTTTGGGAAGTCCAGTTCTTCAACCACTTAAGATACGTCAGCTCACTGCAAAAGATATAATAAGATTCATGAAAAGAATCAATCTTAGCAGTGAGCTATTTCAATAGAGCACATTGGTCGCAGTGAAACAGGGCTACACTGAATTGTACTAAAGCCGCTTTACAAACTAAAACCATATCAACACTTACCAAATCCACTAATACCCATTACAATGTAATGGAAGGTGTGTCAACATTATCTCTACCTTTTTGTTACTTTCATTTAAGAACTCACAAAAACAATGAATGCTAAAGACATTAACTGTTTCGCTATCAGCTTGTTTCTTCATATACGAATAAAGGTTGACGATTCCACTTGAGAAATTTTCGTGTCTGATGTAACGGGTTGCGGGTTCAGAGCTGTTGGAATATTGCACAATTATGTTGTGTATATGTGTTACTTTTCTGTTTGTACGCCAGGTGTATATGTAACTATTGGAGTACACTATATCTCGATGCAGCAACAAACCTCCATTTGCATAATACTAAAATATATAATTACGGCTTGGTAGTTTCGGCCATCTTGAATGTTAGTTATGTTCGACATAAATAATTATTATTGCCGCCATATTACTTATGAAAATATGAGAATGAATAAAAAAGGACCATTTTCATTTTATAAAGGACTGAAAATGTTAATCATTTTCGTTTCTTAATTGTTAAATACTAAACCATTGGGTACAAAATTTGTATGCGACTGTATTTGTATAGCACTGACACCGTCTCGACCAATAGCGCGATGCCAACGACATGCCGCATATCTCCCCCCTCCGCACCTCGTATTTACCGCCAATTTGTTCGGTAAATTACTATTTCGCAGATAAAGCGCCAGTGCTCCTTTTACGTGACGTAAACTATTATACTATTTATATTGAATATACCTTAATGGTATTATCCTATATTATAGTAGGTACAACTTAAATTTTATAACAGTGAAAAAATGTGCATGGAGAGCGTGCTGCTTTGTTTCTTGTGTTGAGATCCTGTGACGTCATCTAGGGACGAACCACATTGAATAGATACACCTACATCAGCTAGACCAGTGCTTTTCAATATTATTTATCTCGCGACCCCATTACAGTTTGAAATATTCCGCCGACCACGGAAAAAAAGAGAAATAGACTTTTTATTCGATTATTTTTGACATTTCAAAAATGGCATCACGAATTGAGAAATTTTTGAAAATTAACAAGTCTTTATCCCTAAAATTGTGTTTTTATTGCCTTTTTGCTTCTGCCGGCGACCCCCCTAGGGGTCGCGACTCACAGATTGGATAACACTGAGCTAGACTCTATTACATTATATATTATGTAGGTGTGCTGGTCTCATTCCATTCAAGCTGTCTTTGCCGATGTCAGCAGGCTGTTGGCGTCTTGGAGTGACGTCACGAGGTCGGTACTGGATAGACTTAGACGTGCGCGGGCGCTCGAGGGGCGGCTCGCGCGGGCGCTGGTCACAAGTAGGCCACGTACATGAGCAGTGAGGTGGCCAGGAGCACGACCCAGCCCACCACTGTGCGCCCCGACCGCGACAGGATGCCCTTCCCTGGAAGCAGTAACTCACGATACACGTATTGCACCAAACCCAGACAGAAAATTCTCAAATAAATAAATGAATGTCGTTTCAGTTCAGTATTATTGATACTGGACTTTAATCCATAATACTAACTAGACATGCACGAATGTTTAACAGAGTTTCTTGAGTTAAAGTCAGAAGAATCGTGTGTGTGTGTGTGTGTGTGTGTGTGTGTGTGTGTGTGTGTGTCGGGTAACATACTCCCAACGCTCTGCCAGATGCCGATAACACCACCATTCGCAAGCGAAAGTAGCACACACAGTCCTACTCCAGCGGTCGGCAGCGCGTCGGCGCGGATCCGGCTCAGGTAAACAGAGTGATGAATTCAGAAGAAGAGTGTGTGTGTCGGGAAACACACATCGCTCGGCCAGATATCGATAGCAGCAGCAATCCCGCAAGCGCACATAGCACACACAGTTCTACGCCAGCGGTCGGCAGCAGCGTGGATTCAGCTCAGGTAACCAGAGTGTTAAAGTGAAAAGACGTGTGTGTGGCGCGCAAAAGCGGCAGTAATCCCGCAAGCGCAAGTAGCGCACGCAGCCATGCGTGCAGGTCGGCAGGGGCACGGATTCGGCTTAGATCACAGGAGTGTGGAAGCATGAAGAAGAGTGTGTGTCGGACGACGTACTCACATCGTTCAGCCAGGTGACGGTAGCAGCAGCAATCTCGCAAGCGCACGTAGCGCACGCAGTCATGCGCTAGCGGTCGGCAGCGGCGCGGGCCCAGGTAGCAGGTGTGCGGCAGCCAGGGAAACGGCTCGGGCAGGAAGCGTCGCTCGCAGCAACAGTGATCAGCAAGCACGCGAGTCTCGCAGTACTCCATCTCCCGCCGCGTGCATTCGCCGCACCCCTCCGGCGACACCGGGACTGGAACACACTCAAACGAATAAGCTACGATCGACCAGGCTTCTTTCATGCACAATCTGATATGAAAACTAATACTTAGTAATAAATCACATAATTCAATTGAAAGTGGTAAATGGTATAATTTATAACTTTAACATATACTTTTGTATACAAAATTATATAGATTTTAAATTTGTAATCTGGACTTTTCCAGAACGTATGGAGTGTTGACCAATCCAATCCGTGGGGCCCAGAGGCGCGGAGAATGTTCAAAATACTATCTTCGCGCCTCAATAAGGCTACTGGAAACCCAAGCGCTGGCAGCTATTTCGGTCAACGGATCAGCCGGATCCAGCGCGGAAATGCTGCCAGTATTCTTGGTACGCTTCCACGTAATGATAGTTTTAATTTTATTTAGTCATAGTATTGTAAATATAATTATAAGATTTTTTTTGTTTAAATAAATGTAAACCTCAAATATAAATATCTAGATCCTCTATATTGTGATAGATAGAGATAGGAACTCTATTAAATGTCAAGTATGAAAGAGACTTACATCGGATATAACTTCCACCCGTTATTCAAAAGTATATTGTATTTTTTTCTACAAACCACAGTTTTCTCATTTTTTTTTTTATTTATATTATAAAGTAAATCATTATTCATTTATAAACATGTTAGTACGTTTTTCACAATTTTAGTAAATAGTTAAACATTTAACTCTTAGTGAGAAATGTTATGATTGCTTGTTTTTAATTTTTATTATTTATTCTTAGTCCTTTATGAATTATCCCCGGTTTTATCCCCAATAAATAAATAAATTCTAACCCTTCATCACTAAGGAGTAAGGATATTAGGGATCGTAGTCGATCCAAATGATACGCTAGCAACTCTAATATTCAATATTCTGTAGGTAAGTACAATATATTTAATTGTCTTGTTATATTATTATTTGTAAGCAATAGACTTGCTCCATTTCCGTTTCCCAGGTGAACTACGCCGAATAAGAATGCCGCCATTACAAATTCTCGTCACAATGTTGATCTTATGAAACTCTATAAATGGCATAATTATAGGTTTTCCATTCACCTTCTTTAACGGACGCTTTCAACAACCTATATCTATCCTTAGTTTAACTTACTAGAGGTAGACAAATCTATCATTTTACACTTACTAACATTAATTCAATTCCCCCATTCAACAACCTATTGACAGATAGCAATGAACTATAAATATATTGGATATATGTATAGATAAGATCTTGCCATTAAACGGTGACAGCAATGTATCCGTAAGTTAAACGGATAAAAGGATAGATAGGTTATTGAAAACGGCCGTAAATGTCCCTACGTCTACAATTTTTAAAATATCAATCCGTAAAACTACTAGCGGACCCTACAGACGTTGTCCTGTATACACGTGTTAAATTTGAAAAATCGATCCAGACGTTAGAAGGAGATCACTAACATACGTAGGAGAATTACATGCCGACTGTATTGAGAATCTAAACCAATCTCAAATACACTGGAACACTCAAAAAAAATCATCAAAATCGGTTCTGCTATTTAGGATGTAGTTCATTGTCAACACACGTACAAAATAATTATATATACAAAGATACACATATAAGGACATATCATTCACAGTCTGATAGCGGAACGGTAAAAGTGTGCTTAAAGACAATGTAAGTACACATTTCTCCTTAGTCGTGTGTCAACTGTCACTGTCTGACTGAAATCTGTACTAAATAAAAGTTTTCCATTGCTGCTTATTCACCAAGAATATTTTAAACAACTGGAGTAAATGCGGCAATGTATATAAATAGCAGTCGAAGCTTATTATAGTGTAATTTGTGTCATCTTCCATATTTCGGCTTGTTTTTATACGACGAGATTTGTCTGTTCAGCAATAAAATAATCTGTAACGCAAATTTACTGTATTTTTATTATTCTACTGTGAAGTACGCGCGAAAACGTTGGTAGTGTCATGGTTGCCGATCATGACGTCACGCCTAATCAATTATAAAGCGTAATAAAACTACCAATTGCAAGCGACGCGGTGTTGATTAATTAGATATGACGTCATTTATGTTCCAGTTGACATGGCCTATTGCCGTATTTTATTCTTTTAGTTTGTACAGTATCTTTCTTTTATTCAAAAGAATTGTTAAAGAACGTTTGTGTGGTAAAGGTTACTATAACATAAATGACTTTCTTAATGATACCACAGATTGGGAATGGAGTGACCGCCCTCAGGCTATTAAATAATAAGTTTAATTTTAAAATATTACTTTGTCAACATATATCTCCGATGAAAAAAAAAGCCCGCTGGGTTTGTTGCGCCCGTTCTTCTCAGGTCTGAGGCATTCCTTTTGGAATGGGTGGTAGTTTTTGACTTTCAATAAGTGATGGCACATCCTAGTTTGAATAAATATATTTGAATTTGAATCTCTGGGTCTGGCTGGGTCATATATAAACCAGAAATATTTTTCTTAAACCAGAAATATTATTTTTTTATGCAATGGTAAAACGCTTCGTAACGCGTTACGTCGCCAGTCTCTCTGTCTTCCCTTTCTCTTACGCATACGGCAGTGGTAGGCAGGCTCCTCCCCTCTCCCTCTAATAAATTGTTACTTTTCTAGAATTAATTAAAAATGACACTAATAATGTACATGTAATATATTTTATAAGCAATAAAATACTTTTTCATAAATAACCTTTCCTCACATACATATAATTTAAGTAATAACCTAAGCTTTTCTCAAGTTTTACAATTTCAACATTAAATAGTTTAACTTAATTAATTACTAAGCAAGTTTTAATGTGACGAGATAGTTACTCTAGTGCGAATGAAAGATTTCTTGCGCTGTCACATCTCCATTTGTTTCCGAAGCAGTGGTAGTGTTTGAACTGACATCAAAAATAATATTGTAAAGGAATTAATTATGAGAAAATAAATGCCTTTTATGCCTTTATGCCTCTTTAAGTGTGTATATCGTTAATTCAAATATATTGTTGTCTTGCATCCATAGTACAAGATACGTCAAACAATATATTATAATAGTACAAGTAAGGTAGTCACACTCTGCAAAATCAATTAAAGGAATAAGAACTCTTGCAGTCATACAATAAGGTGTAATTCAGATCGTACGGCGCTGTTAAACTACATTTTTAATCACCTAGAAGTTGCCTCTCTTTCTATCGCGTGACTCTCACTTCTTCTGGCGTCATTAGGGTTGACTTCTTTACCTAAAACTGTACCTACCTAGTATAAGGTCATCTTATCAAAATAGCTAAGATTTTTCTTTAATATAAATAGGTATGTAATCGTAATTTTTAATCAATATTCTTTCGTTTTCAAACTACACTGGTTGCAGATTTTAAATAATTTCAATTTTGATCGCAATAACCTTTAATATGCTTTGCTTTTTTTATATTTCTCCATTTTTAAATGATCGGTCGGACCAGTGAAGTAGTTGACAACAAAGCTCGTACGTGCATCACTGCTCGCTCGTAAGTCCCTACTGGCTGGCCTACTGTGCAGATGCCGCCGCGCTTACATACGATTTCGATACCTACACGGGGAGTGAGACAGGCCTGCATACACTTACAGGCCACACATACTTACATACATATATCACCGCACTCGCCGACGAGTGCGAAGTCTCTTCAAACCTATAGTCCACTGGACTAACAGATATATTAGATCGTTAGTGATCTTCTCTCCATCCAGCCTAGTGTGCAGGCGGTCCGAGGTTCGAGTCTTCTTCCGAGACGCCCTGCGCCTGTGAGCTACATTTTCGGCCTCCAAGGCCCCCGCCCGGCTCCTTGTAAAAGCCTTCAGGGCTATCAGCACAGAGGAGGTTTTTAGACGGTAGGGGGTGTTTACACCCGAGCCCGACATCTGGGCCCCGTTTCGAGGTCTTCAATACGTAAATGTATTTTAATCCTCTCGAAAAAAAAAACAAAAATAAAAAAAAATTAATAATAAATAGATAAATAATAAATAAATAATACTATTAAGCTGATCCGACAAACGTTGTTCTGTACATAATAAATTAAATTCTGTTTTTTATGAATTTGTCAATAATATTTCATAACATCAAGAATTATTTCGTAAAATATACTCAGTGTTATAATGATATTGTTTCGAAGCATAACTGCCAAACCGTGCGTTAATCAATTCTCTTTAAAGAAAATATGTCCATACAAAACAAATATTGGAAATTAAAATAATTATGGTTCCCAAATTGAAATAAAAACTAACCTATCTCTAAAGTTGCACTAAAATGCACTCCATGAAGTAATCCTCATAAGATCCGTTCATTAGTTCAGGAGTTCACTGGAAACAAACATCAGGTAACACTGGATTTATAAATATATCAAGATTATATTTATTATGTTAATTATATACATTTTGTGTACCGCTCGTACCAGAAGTCAGCTGTCGCGGACCACTGGTACGATAGGTGTGGTAAGCATAGTGTAGTGTATACGCAATACGCATGACCGGGGTTGCAAGGACTCGCATATTGATTATGTGCCCTCGAGCATGGCACCTCTCGCAACCCGACACCCGACAGTCAACAAATCCAAGAGCTATTTGATTCTGATTATTATTGGTAAATCTAATTAAATTAAATGATTTATTATGTTTTTAAAGTGATAACTCTCACTTCAGGGATCTCAGGTTGTGGCTTCATACAGGATCTACTTTACTATTGATAACCTGCTCAACCCCAATATTTGCATATTAGGAAATTAACTTGAGATGTCGCTCTTGCAAATCTAAACAATTTATGTTTTTAAAGTAACCTCTCCCCTCACCTTTACAAGTTAACCTTCACTTCTGGGATTAATACATAAATAAAGTTTAAAAAAAATTATTAACGATGCGGGACTCGAACCCGTCGCTCGCGTTCCGTGCGAGTGCTCATCCAACTGAGCTAACCGTTCGAGTGACGTAATGTCATAGAATCTTGTATGCTTTGTTCAAGTCTCAGGTTCGATTCAGGTACGTCACGGAACGCGAGAGGTCGTGGGTTCGAGTCCCACATCGTTCATATTTTTTTCAAACTTTATTTATGTATTAATCCCAGAAGTGAAGGTTAACTTGTGAGGGTGAGGGGAGAGGTTACTTTAAAAACATAAATTATTTAAATTTGCGAGAGCGACATCTCAAGTCAATTTCCTAATATGCAAATATTGGAGTTGAGCAGATTATCAACTGTAAAGTAGATCCTGTAGATGAAGCCACAACCTAAGAGTTGAATAAAGCATACAAGACTTTATAAACGATACGTCACTGGAACGGTTAGCTCAGTTGGAAGAGCACTAGCACGGAACGCGAGAGGTCGTGGGTTCGAGTCGCGCATCGTTCATAAAATTTTGTTTTCAATTTTTATTTGTGTCTAATTAAATTTATAACACCGCAAATCTCCTCTCGTTCTAAGATTACTTTTTATGTATCACCTTATAAAACCAATTATGCAGGAAATACATTTGTGAGGCGCTCTTGTACTTTTTACTGAAATAAGAAATTGATATATTTTCATTTAATATACATAAATATAAGAAAATAGTAGGCGATATTATACTCAACTAGCTGATCCGACAGACGTTGTTCTGCACATAATAGATAAAAACTGTTTTTATGAAAAAGTCAATAATATTTCATAACATCAAGAATTATTTCGTAAAATATGCTTCCTGTTGCTTTAATGAAATTGTTTCACAGCAGAACTGTCAAACCGTGCGTCACGAAATTCTCTCATAGAAAATATGTTCATACAATACAAATATTGAAATTAAAAATAATTATGGGTCCCAAATCGAAATAAAAACTATCCTATCTCTCAAGCTGCACTCCATGGAGTAATCTCGTAGAAGTAAATAATTGAATACTTAATAAAATCATTGTTGTTGTGTCCTGTTTTTAACTTTTATACTATTATTATAACTGTTTAAATTTTCCTTTTTTTTTTGTCGTAACTTTGCAGTTTTCACTATTGGTGTAAAATATATTTGTCGTGTTTTTCATTAAGGTCCATTGTAAACATAATTAGTATTTAATTTATGAAACTTTTATGTCTTCTAGTTTAAGTATATTTGTAACCTTACTATTGTAAAAGATTATTTTGTTCCTGAATAAATAAATAAATAAATTAGTTAAATGATTCAATGCTTATGAATATAGATACTACACGCCCACATTATCTCTGCCTCTGGATCACGCTGGAACGTAATGCCCCCTCCCGTTCCGTTTTCACCCCCTCGCGCTCGTCCTGTTGTATCAGTACGGTTTGCAGTTTCATTACCGTTAGGTGCATGTCGTGATATTTTCGTGCTATCACCGCTATGTTTTAGAAGTTTTCATTGTTACGTTTTAACTATTTTAAGGGTTCCGTAGCCAAATTGAAAAATCCAAAAAGAATTGAGATTTCTAATATCATTTTTTTCTAAACTGAATAGTTTGCGCGAGGGACTCTTCCAAAGTGGTAAAATGTGTGTTTGTCAATCTCTGTAACTTCTAATATAAGAGAATGATAAAACTAATAATACCATGCAATCCTCCACCGAAAATTGGTTTGAACGAGATCTTCTAATTAGTTTTTTTTTAATACGTCATACATCGTTACAAGGAACTACAAGAACTTTTATATTATGTTAGTTGCTGTTACGGAACCCTTCATGGGCGAATTCGACTCGCACTTTGTCGCTTTTTTGTTGATAGTTCTGTAGGTTCTGTTCTGTATCGCTATAATAGTTATAATAATCAGCATCACAACATAACACCTTAACATCAATCAACAATACAGAAAAAAATAATCGTACTTTATTTATTAATAATAATATTAGGATATTATTAAGAGATGCTTGTAAGAAAGTGACGATGTGACGTCATCGACGTCAAGTCCAGAGATATTGTAACCGGGCAAAAGCGATTGACTCGATTGTATGAAACGTGCAGTCGTTGATATATTGACAGAGGACGGCTATAATCTTGTGAAAGACGAAGATAGCCGAAATCCACTGCGTTTTAAGCAACTGTTTGCTTTCAAACTTAGCCGGATTATACTTCGTCACCGATCGCCATACTGTAATGACTTACTACAATTTCAAACTTATGTAAAACTATCTGACCCAGCAAACGTTGTTGTGCCATTTAAATTATTTTGAAAGTTAGACCGTTTCTGGGACATTGCAACATTACTTTATTTTTCTAAAATGAACGTAGCCTAAATTACTCCTAATTACATCAGCTACTTGCCAATTAAAGTCTCGTCAAAATCAGTCCAGCCACTTCAACAAACAGACAGACAAAAATTGTAAAAAAAATGATATTTTGGTGTATTTATATTCATATACATGTAGTAAAAAACGGTTATTTTGATATTACAAACAGACACTCCAATTTTATTTATATGTATAGATGACTGCACGTTTTGTAATAAACAAAATTTCAATTCAACTTAGGCAGTACCGCCTCTTATTACGTAGTATTTACATCCTCTTTGCCGGGTAGTACATCTCTTACGAGATGACACTCAAACATAGACAATAATAGACGACGACACTAGAAATCTTCACTCATGTTTAAGTCGCGAATCTCTCAAGTCCGGCCGAGACAAATGGAATTGAAGTGCGACTCGTGGAAACAGCGCAGTTACTAAGATTTGTGAGAGTGGTAACTCTCGCCTCTCGTGTGAAGGTCGCTGAGAGCCACCGGCTTCGCGTCGAGCACTCTACAAACTTGGCAAGAACCTCTACGGAATGATGATTGTCCGTTTGTGACGTCTGTCCGCGAATACTAGATGTGCATGAATATGTTTTGGTAAAATTGGATTGAAGTTGAAGATAAAAAAAAATCAAAGTAGTATTTTTTCGATTAACGCTTGTCGCGTCATACATTCAAATAAAATACTTTTAATAGTATTAAAATGATTGAAAATCAAATATTACAACTGCATTTTACATCAGAAGATTGGTAAAAATTTTGGTTACACAGAATTGGCATCTACCAATAACAGTATTAAAGGTAACAAAATATCAATTAAGTCGGTATAAAATAGTCTCCAAATTAAACCATTTGACCGCGTGCAAAATTCAAGCTGCTCTACGCAGCTCGAAGTGCTCTGTGAACGGCTGGATCACTTGGCGTTGCGTAGAGATGTCGCTTCATTGTGTGTCTTCTACCGCATTGATCACGGGGAGTGTTCCGAAGAGCTGTTTAACCTGATTCCTGCCGCCGAATTCCACCTTCGCACGACACGCCACAAGTTAGGATATCATCCTCACCATCTGGCTCGCTCGTTTGTCCTCCTACTCGTCCTCCTCGCTGGGCGAATTTTAATTTTTAATAAATTAATAAAGGAACGTTGGAATTCGAAAACCATCAAGCCGTAAACCATCAAGGATAAATTTTGCAATCGAATTTCGAATGGTGGTAGTTTCATGTCGATACGATCAGTGGTTTATGCGTGAATGAGCCTCAAAGACCATTTATATATATATAATAGAATAATAGATTATATCTGCCCCTTTTCTAAAGAAGACTAATAAAAAACAAATGGCGGTAAACTACTCATAAACATCTACGAAAATTACTATCTCCATTGTCAACCTCAATAATTCCCCTCAAAATATTATAGCTTCCATTTTTAGTTGAATGTAGAAATCTCAAATACCCTTGTGTCTACCCTTATTTTTTGATAAGGCAGAGAATACACTAAGTGGATTGCAATGTTTGTCATACAGAAATGACAGTTTATACAAGGCACTGACGGTTTGTGCTAGATTGAAAATTATAAGGTTTCTCCCCAATTACGGTCAGCAAGGTCGGCGAGGGCGTGTCTGTGCGTTTGTCACTGTTGAATCACTTTGTCAACGGACAAGGTCATGTAGCGCTCAATTACAAAATCAATTTTTCACTCAAGTTTTATTGTCCGGAAAACGATACTTTACTTCAATATTCCAAACTGTCATAATGATTGAGTCTATTAGTTAATAGAAACGAAGATTTCGAATTACAAAATGGGCCAAATGCAAAATGCTTCTTTTACTATAGTATTTAAATCAAAGACTAAGTATATATACTAGTGTATAGACATACAAGGCGTGGGAGATGGAAGAACATCTCTAACAGAGATTGGCTCATAGAGATCTAGAGAGATGCCAATACCGTTGAGTACACAACCTAGTGTCGCATAAGAAATTTACGCATACAAAGTAAACATAATCAAAATAATACTTTTAATAGTGTGTGTGTTATGCACACAAGGAATTGAGTGGCCACTACTCGTTCGCACACCAGGTTGCTAGTAGTATAAGTACAGCACCACACATATGCAAATATATGCGTTTACGCACGGACGAGTACGTTTACGATAGGGATTGCTTGTCGATAAACGGGAAACGATAAGTGGTTAGACTTGAAAATTAATATTTTTTTTATGGAATAGGAGGACTAACGAGCGTACGGGTCACCTGGTGTTAAGTGATCACCGCCGCCCACATTCTCTTGCAACACTTGTAATCTTGATTATGACAATATTCATGTTGTGAATTCTTTGCTTATCGTAAGTAAAAAACAGATTTGTGGATACTGATTCATAATAAACTATTATTAAAACTTACATAATCATTATGGAACAGAGTGAAATAGTTCTCAAACTTGATTCCTTTAGAATTCTTTTTGACGTCATTTCTTTAGTTTAGATTATCTGTGGATTGGCTAATTTTGATCGCGTCATGGACGCCACGCCCATACTCCCGCAAAATTGGTTGACGCGAACTTCGTATTAAAAGTTTGTATTGTCGGTCTATTCTCTTGAAATGATTATTACAATTAAATTAATTCGTTTCTCGCCTTTTACACGCACTGTCGACTGACTGTTGGGTTATTGTATAAAATACCGGATTATACACATTGTCGGTAGCATACGTAATTTAAGTGTAAAAGTGCAACAGACATGTGTAGTTTGTGTAAATTATAAAGGTACAGTTTAACAATAGTAGGTAAATATAGGATAGGACATTCAGCACGAATAATAAGGAAATGATTATAGAGCAGGCAATGCAACATTAAATACGCGAACAACGATTACAGTACAAGTATTGTACTGTTGTTATCAATGTGTCATCCAGAGAGGACCCGGATGGATTCTTTCGAGCTATTCATCGAAGAGTAAACATTTGAAATGTGCTAGTTTCAGAATGTATCAAATTGATCAATAATAATTCTTTATTGGTTTTAACACATTCTCCTTAACAAATTGTGGCCTTTTAACAATATAAAGAATACTTGTGCCAGGAGGCTCCGCTCTTTCTTAGCCTTAAAATAGCATACTTTGAGAAGATAATGAATTAAGATGATAAAGGGTGCGCGTGTGTGTGTAAGTGGATATCCGTGTGAGTGCGTGTAAATAAAATATTGTTTAAAAATTTCTTATTTTTTATAACTACCCGCATACACTTTACAAAATATTATGATAATATAAGATATTATGTAATCCTGTATGTATTGAATTATAATTGGATACGAGACCTAGTATTTTGAGAAAACCGTTCACAATGATTTATGTCGCAGACATTTTTATTTCGTAGCCTTGGGGACTGGCGAGTAGTCGGAACCCTGACGAAGCTCCGGAGCTTTTTGACGTCAGTTGGCCGACAATAGTGGATTCGACACTCGTCTAAGTGGCAACTTATTACCGTCACACAAATATATATTATCACTGGCTGACCCAGTAAACGTTGTATTGCCATATAAAGTAATTAAAAAAATCAATACTTGAAATTTTTGGGGGCTAAAAAATAGATGCAACCGATTCTCAGACCTACCAAATAGTACCACAACGGCGCCTATTTCTGCCGTGAAGTAGTAATGTGTAAGCATTACTGTGTTTCGGTCTGAAGGGCGCCGTAGCTAGTGATATTACTGGGCAAATCAGACTAAACAACTTATGTCTCAAGGTGACGAGCGCAGTTGTAGTGCCGCACAGTATTTTCCGGTCTTTCAAGAATCCTGAGCGGCACTGCATTGTAATGGGCAGGGCGTATCAATTACCATCAGCTGAACGTCTGGCTCGTCTCGTCCCTTATGTTCATGAAAAAAAAATGTTTGTACTTTTATGAACAATAGCCGAATAGAATAAAAGCCTCTAAAGCTTGATTGAACTTTAAATTTATTCTTAGTTTACGTGACTCTCGTCCCGTCACGTCACGCGTCACGTCTACCAACTGTCACGGCGGTCATGCAGTGGTAGTTATTACATAATATTACTTATAATGCGAGATACTAAAGTAATCTAAATTACTTGTAATGTTTTATAGTGACAACCCTGACTTCTGGAATTAATTTAATTGGGTCATGGATGTTTGTATGTATACATATATGTAAGTTTAAGTAAGTATATTGTATTAAATATATCGTTGTCTTGTACCCATAGTATAGGCTATGCCTAGTTTGGGGCTAGATAATTTGTGTAAAAATGTGTCAATATTATATTATAATTAAACAAATAAACTGAAAAAAAAATATATGAACAGTGCGGGACTCGAATCAGCGACCTCTTGCGTTCCGTGCGCTCGCTCTTTCCAACTGAGCCAACCGTTTGAGTGACGTATGGTTGATAATATCTTGTATGCTTTGTTCAACTCTCAGTTGGAAAGAGCGTTCAAAATTGGCGAATCTCCGTTAGAGATGTTCTTCCATCTCCCACGCCTTGTTATTCTATACACTAGTATATAGTAATTCTGTGATTTAAATACTCTAGTAAAAGAAGCATCTGATTTTATAATTCTAAATCTTCGTTTTTTATCATAAATCTATGAAAGTTTTATCTGTCCAGTTATTGTAGTTTACACTGAGTTTAAGAGATATAGCACGCTGACAAATAAAGACGGACAGACGGACAATCGAAAGGACGGCGGAGTCTTCATAACAAAATAAGTGCGTTTGGAAAGAGCGCTCGCACGGAACGCGAGAGGTCGCGGGTTCGAGTCCTGCATCCTATTAATATTATAAATCTGAAAGTTTGTATGTCTGGATGTATGTTTGAACTTCTTTGAGTTTCTTGCGCCCATTCTTCTCATGTCTGTGGCAGTCTCTTTTGAATGGGTGGTAGATTTTGACATTCAATAAGTGATTTTAAATCCTATTTTGAATAAAAATATTTGAATTTAACGCAAAAACTACTGAATGGATTTTGATGAAACTTTACAATAATATAGCTTACACACCAGAATAACACATAGGCTATTTATTATTTATAAAACTATCGCGTGAATTATACTTTATATGGCAAAACAACGTTTGCCGGGTCAGCTAGTCGTTCATAAAATTTTGTTTTCAGTTTCATTTGTGTACTAAAGTAATGTTAAATTGTCATAGATCTGAAGCATGTTCATGTTATTAACGAGTTGCATTCTCGTGCACATAATAGCGTTTGTAATTTCGTACCTACATTAGATATGTGTCATGTCATACAAGTAATTACGTAAAATATTGTCAACTCCGGCTAATTGAACAATTATGAAACTCGAGATCGCGGCGCGGGAGACGCTCAATTCATCACAGTGTGACTAACGTTATTTATTTATTTACTAGTTGACCCGACAGACGTTGTTTTATATATAATAGATAAAATAATGTTTTTTATTAATTTGTCAATAATATATCATAACATCAAGAATTATTTCGTAAAATATGCTCCCTGTTGTTGTAATTAAATTGTTTCACAGCAGAACTGTCAAATTGTGCGTCAATAGATTCTCTCATAGAAAATATGTCCATACAAAACAAATATTCCCGGACGACGGGGACACATCAAAAGAAAAACAAAATTGTTGTTTTATTAAATTCCGAACACTTTCACATTTATTCACCTTTTAAACCTTCCCTGGACTTCCACAAATAATTCAAGACCAAAATTAGCCAAATTGGTCCAGCCGTTCTCGAGTTTTAGCGAGACTAACGAACAGCATTTCATTTTTATATATATAGATTGAAAAGACCAACAGCATAAATGCTACAAATGAGTCTTAAAAATTAGAGTATATGTCGCAGGGATATGATAAAAACAGTGATTTGATCATATCTCGGAGGATGTTAAAATAACAACACGGTTTTATTATTTCTCTAAACAAATCTAGTGATTTGACCAAATGCCAGAGTTGGTTCCGTGAAATGACAAAAAGTCTTTTCTTTGGTATTTAAAAGGTTAATTTAGTAAGACTTAGATATAATTTGGTAAGAATTTAGTATCGTGTCGCAGGTGGAGGGGTATGACTCAAAATTTGTAGTAGATTTGTCTAAAGAAATGATAAAATCGTGTTGTTCTTTAAACATACTCCGTGATTTGATCAAATCACTTAGGGAATTCAAAGGCTCCTGTGATTCCTCTGGTGTTGCAAGAGATTGCGGGCGGCGGTAATCACTTGAGCCGTACGCTCGTTTGTCCTGCTATTCCATAAAAAAAAAAGAATTGACCAAATCTCTGTTATCATCAATTCCCTACGAGATATATATCCCAATACAAGTGTCCTAAGACAACTTACTGGGAAGTCTCAACCACTTAAAAATGTATATGTAATCTTTGAAATAAACGAAATTTATTTATTTATTTATTTATATATGTAACAGCCAATAAGTTACATTACATTTACATTGCTATGAAAACAAAAAAAATTACTAATGAATATTCAACTTATTTTACTTTAACATAATAATATGTATAGTTTAAAAACATTATAAGAACCATAATAACCAACCCATAATATATATTATTATATTATGTAATCATCGGTTATTGTGTTTATATTATGTTTGTATGTGTGAGTGTAGTGTGTGTTTGTGTACATGTACATGTGCGTGTGTTTATGTGTTTGTTCGTTTTATACTTCTCCAGTAGCATTTTTCTTATCTACTGTATTCATTAATATTTTAATAACTTCTTTTTTGAAGATATTTTTACTGTGATTACGAATGTCGACATTCGAAAGAACTTCATTGCAATTCTCACAAATTCTATTAATGGGAGAATTTTTACCATAGTTCGCAGGTAAAATGATAATGAAAAAAGAGTCGTATTTCTCGTTCGTTTTAGTGGTACATTGAAGTTAATACTAGCAAGTAATGTTGGGGACTCCAGATGATAATCAGGTTACATTGTATTATAAAGCTTATAGAGAGCTATACTCATGGCCACTTTATAGGATAGTATATGATTGCTGATGAAATAGAAAAAGTCATTCTGGACATAAGTCCATTCGGCTATAAAGCCGAAACACAATCTAGTACCGGACCATATTCGATGGTATATATATCGCATTGTTCATCGCACAATTATTATTATTACCGTCTAGACCGTACCTAGTACGTCGCCGGACCAATTGGTGCGAGGCGCCCACTGGACCTTTCGATGGTCTGATATAGAAAAATAAAAATACAGTTTTGTTTCACTTCGCGACCTTTCTTTAATCGCGCTGAAGGCTGAGGATTATCATGCATTAAATGGAATTTTAGTTTTCATTCTTTGGAACTCTTTGTCGAGTGAATGAATAGTGTAGGATTCTCATTCTCAACGTAGGTATAGGTACCTACGTATACGTCTAAAACTGAGTCAAATTGGGTAAGCCTATGCCTACCTATAGCAAGCCTGTCTCACTCACCATGTAGGTAACGAAATCCTAAGTACGCGTGGCGGCCACGCCAGCGTGGCTATCCAATAGGGACTCACGGTGCTCACGAGCGAGCAGTGACGCACGCGCAAACTCGTGTCTACTATGGTACAAATAATACAAAGAATTCAATTGCAATATTTTTATTTTGACGCGTTTAGCAAAATAGTCTATTTCTCGTACAATTCTGAAAGATCGGCGTCATTCACAGCACGAATCTATCATAAATCACATTTTTGTTTACAATAACCAAGCCTGTTTATCCAGCAACCCGTTAGATAAACCGCATAATCATACCTCGAGTATTATAAACACAAGTGTATTATAAATCCAAAGAACGCGCGGCGGCCACGCCAGCGTGGCTATTCAATAGGGACTCAGTAGTGCTCACGAGCGAGCATGACGCACTCGCGAGCTTTGTTCGGCACCTATTTCACCGATCTAACCGATCTTTAAAAAATAGAGAAACAAAAATAAAACAAAGCATATTAAAGGTGATTGCGATCCAAGTTTAAATTTTTAAATTTTCTAAATACGCTAAAACTATCTAATGTGTATCTAAAATGGGGTGCTTAGCAGAAACCTCCACGTGTGGGCGGTGGTGTCGATCCACGATGAAACCTCTCTTAGGCGTTCTGAATAGAGTGACACCTACCTCTCCGGTGCACCCTGGAAACATTGCGCCTGTGACTGATTTGTTATTGCGCTCGATTTTCACTAATTGCTGCGTAATGGCAGTCCTTTGCTGGCCAGTGGCTAATATCTGCTCCACTCTTCCGGCGGTTAGTGGGTGCCAACCGGAAGATTTTACAGCATCCACCTGCGTCTTTGGCCTGCGCAGTTGATCGCCGTACGCGGGGATGACGGAGTCCTGGGAGGTTGAGCGGGACAGGGGTCGGGGATTAGTTACCCCTGTAACGTAATACGCTTCCTTCGGTCCTGATTTCAAGCTAAACGGTAGCCCCGTGAGTAGCCGCCACGAGGGTAATGGTCAAGTGTCCCCGCCTTGGCAGGGCCACAGGCGAGGTTCGGCTGGTCCCCGCAAGGGGAGGTGCTCAGCCATGCTGACGGGGTAAGAATGGGTGGAGGAACTGATGGATAGGATCGAATCCATCAGCCGCTCATCTCGAGCTCCCGATGTCGCGCAAGAGGCCAACCAGCTGGACCTATATTCCCCTTGCAGCCCTGATGGTTAAGTTAACCATCCCCAGTTGCGGGCTCGGTGGAGGGTGGGGAGCAAGGGGAACGAAGTTCTTTACCCGGTAAACTATGGACAACACAAGATCCAAAAAAACCCCTAAACAAAATAATTCCCCGGCGGAGAAATCCACCGGGACCACACAAACCTCTGGAGCGTGTTCAGCAACTGCTGGCACCCAGAAATTACAGACCAAGGAGCCTAATAGGGAACCGTCTATGGGCACAGACGCCGCATCAGCAGTGTCTGCCCAATCAGTCAGCAGACTGGAGGCAGGTTGGACCCTCGTATCTTACAAGGGCCGAAACCAAAACAAACCCCGAATAGGGGAAAGTCACTCGGCACATGACAACACAGATCGCCATCGACCCAACAGGAGGCAAAGGCGCATAGCAGCTCGCCTTCGCAAGGCCAACGCTCAGAAAGCTAGCGCCTCAATGCCCTCCTCTGAACCCGAACCGCAACCCAGCACCTCACGAGGTTCGGATATGCCGGTCAGGCAAGCCCGGTATGATCCTAGGAAGGCCCCAGACAACCGAAGGCCTCCTTCCAACAAAGCAGGTGGAGTAGCCCAACCCTCGACATCCACCAAACGCACTCGCTTGGACGACACCAACTCTCCGAGGGGTGACCACAAGAGGGCCAAATTGCTAAATAGGCCCAAACCGACAACATACGCCAACGCTGCGAAAACCGACCCTGTTGTGGCCATAACATCTACCACTACAGGGCATATTGACGCGAATATGGCACAGCTTATACAAAGCAAGCTTGAAGATAAGCTCATGTCAGCCATGATGGCCGCTATGAATGAAGACAGAGAAGGGCCTGCGTTTCTGGGCAAACCCGTCTATGATGGGGGCATCCTAAAACTGTGGTGCTCTAATCTTAAAACATTGGAGTGGCTGAAAATAGCTGTCCCGGAAATCCAACTCCCTAACGGTGACACCCTGGCAGTAAAAAACATCTGGGAAATTCCCAACCGCGTCAGGTGTGGCATTCTACTACCAGGTGAATGGAAGGACACCAAAGCAATCGGCGGGATGCTACGGTTCCAGAACTCTTGGGCCAAAGTAGACAGCTGGTTGTTACACGCCCTTTATCACCACAACGACCACAGCTTCATCGTGGTAAGCATCCCGGAGGACCAAATCCCCACAATCTTGGAGCATGAGCGCCGGCTATCATTCATGCTGGGCTCAGTATATCTGAAGTTCCAGGGGCCAGGAGGTAAATACACCGAGACCCCCCCCTCTAAGGATACAAACGGTGAGGCATCGACAACAACTGGGAATAATATAGACGACAGTGATGCACTGCCGGAACCCATGGACGCTCAAGCAATTGACCCAGCAGACGGCAACTGCGCCACTAGCTCTCCATCGGAGGAAGTGCTCGACAGCCTAAAGGAGCTCGAAGAGCTTCTGGCGACGGGCACCAAAGGCGATGCCGACTGCACCAAGGGCATTGAAGAGCTCTGCATCGGTGATGGCGAGGAGGGTGTGCTATCCAAAGATGGCATCCCCTTCTAAGTGCAGCACCATCCAAATAAACCTCCACCATAGCGAAACCGCAACGGCCCAACTTCGGAAATGGTTGGAGGTTAACCCTACAGCTCTCGCCCTAATCCAGGAGCCGTGGGTTAGGCGGGGCCGGATATGCCATCTCTCCAATATCGGAGGTAAGCTTATACATTACTCAGGACCAGAACACCCTAGAGCCTGTATCTACATTTCTAATAATCTACATGTGCAACCCCTAACAGATTTTTGTTACAGAGACTTATGCGCAATAAAAATACTGGACAGACACATCCTTCCAACTCACCAGAGAGCGATAGTGGTCGCCTCCGTCTATATGCCGGACGGGGAAGACCCACCGCCGGAAGAACTTGTCAAACTGGTGAACTACTGCGAGACAACCAAGAGCGAGCTTATTGTGGCTGCAGACTGCAATGCACATCACCCGCTCTGGGGCATGCAAACAACCAACGAAAGGGGTAAGCAACTCACTGAATACCTTTTTTCTACTAACCTTAATATCTTGAATGTAGGTTCAGAACCCACCTTTGTAAATAGAAGGAGCAAAACAATTATAGACATCACCTTAGCAACAGAGGGAGTGTCTGATTATATATCCAATTGGCATGTGTCGAAAGAAGCATCCTGCTCAGACCACAAATGGATACTTTTTAACATGGAGGTAAACATCACTACACCGCCTCCCAAGAGGAAACCCCGCAGAACGAATCTTACTCAGTACAAGTCGCTGATGGAATCGCGTCTAAAGGACGAAACACTCCCAGCCAGAATAATCGGAGTAGACAACATCGAAAACCAAATAGAAAAAATATACGAATTCATGACTGCCAGTTATCATGCTACATGTCCCCTCACCAGCCCTCAATCAGACAGACCAAGACCCCAGACCTGGTGGGGACCTGAATTAGAAAGGCTCAGGAAAAAAGTGAGGAGACATCTGAACCGCGCAATGAACACAGGCGATCAATACGACTGGGACATCTACAAAGAGTGTAAGTCTGAATACAAGAAACGCATCAGATACAGAAGATCAGAAGGCTGGCGTAAATTTTGCAGCAGCATCCAATGCCATAACCAGGCCAACAGGGCAAGGAAATTAATCTCTAACCAACCCAGGCAAATCCTTGGATCCCTGCTGAAACCTGACGGTACATTTACCAACTCACCAGAGGAAACAGAGCGAGTCCTGACGGAAACTCACTTTCCAGGATGCAAAATAATGCAGCATATCGAGTGGGTAAATGAAAACATAACCGCTGAGGAAGCTGACTGGCAACAAGCACACAAGTTGGTGACAACCGATAAAATAAAGTGGGCTATAAATTCCTTTCACCCCTTTAAGTCAGCAGGACCTGATGGGATCTTTCCCGCCTTGTTGCAATGGGGAGGAGAAGGTCTCCACAACCGGCTGATCAACATTTTCAGGGCGTGTCTAGCGCATAGATACATCCCTAGGATATGGAGGGAAGTTAAAGTGATCTTCATACCTAAACCAGGTAAAAGTGACTATTCAAACGCTAAATCTTACAGACCCATAAGCCTTACCTCTTTTACCCTAAAGACCCTAGAAAGGTTGTGTGAAAGAGAACTGAGGGAGAATTACCTTAAGAACATACCCCTACACCCCAACCAACACGCATACAGTCAGGGTAAAAGCACCGAATCTGCACTCCACGCTGTAGGGAACGTTATAGAGGGCGCACTTTCGGAAAAAACCTTTTGTCTAGGAACTTTCGTGGACATTGAAGGAGCCTTCGATAAGACAAAATTTACAAAAATAAAAGAAGCATTACACCGCCATGGAGTATGTACAACTCTGTCATCATGGATTGAAAACATGCTCAAACACAGAGTGATTTTACTAAATGAAAGTGAGACACAGAAAGCATTTGTAGCTAAAGGCTGCCCCCAAGGAGGAGTTATCTCACCTCTTTTATGGAACTTGGTAGTAAATGATCTAATTACCACTCTAAACGAAAATCACTACTTTACGGTAGGCTACGCAGACGACCTAACTATATTAATAAGCGGAAAGTTTGCCAGTACTACATGTGAAGTAACAAATGCAGCATTGAAAATCGTGGAAAGATGGTGCATAGATAACGACCTATCAGTCAACCCACATAAAACAGAATTGGTAATGTTCACAAACAAAAGAGTCCTGGGTAACTATAAACTGCCAAAACTGTTTAACACCGAACTCCAACTAAACAGCGAAGTGAAATACTTAGGAATTATACTTGACAGCAAGTTAAACTGGGCGGCCCACTTGGAAACAAAAATAAATACAGCTACCGTAACCTTCTGGCAATGCCGTAGAATGTTGGGAAAGACATGGGGACTTGCCCCGAACATCGTACTATGGCTCTACACAGCTGTGATACGACCTATGATATGTTACGGCGCAGTTGTATGGTGGCCACGCACCAAGCTGATCACTACTTGTAATAAACTGCAACGATTCCAAAGACTAGCGGGTATGGCTATCACAGGATGTATGCGAACTACACCTACCGCGGCTGTAGAAGCTATGCTGAATCTTCCGGCACTACACCTCTATATAAAACAAGAGGCGGCCTGCGCCGCAGTAAGGTTGAAGACATTAAATCTTTGGAAAACCACTCAATCCCCACACCCAGAGGTTCTAAATGAGGTGATTGAAAAGGAGCCTCTGCTGTTGGCAGTAAGTGATAGATCTCCAAAGGAATACATATTCGATAAGAGATACAAAATACAGCTGCATGAAGAACTGAAAGAGGACCTCAGTACAAAAAACCTCAGGATTTTCACAGATGGCTCAAAGACAAGGTCGGGCACGGGATACGGAGTGTTCTCGGATGACCTAAATATAAGAATAGCTGCATCACTAGGAGCTCATAACACTGTCTTCCAAGCAGAATGTATGGGTATCATAGAAGCAGTCACTGCTACTTTGACTCGAAAGGTAAAAGACTACTCCATCCGCATCCTTTCAGATAGCAAATCAGTACTACAAGCCCTACAAAGCCACACTATCACCTCTAAGCTAATATACAACTGTCACCAATGTCTGAGGGAGTTATGCGAAAATAACAACCAAGTAACTCTTCAATGGATAAAGGGACACAGTAACTCACGAGGGAATGATGCCGCTGATGAATTGGCCAGGAGAGGCTCAGCGATGACAGCAAAAGGACCAGAACCAACTATCCCTCTCCCGCCTAGCTGGCCTACGAAGGTAATACGCCAACACACCAAGGAATTACATAATAAGTACTGGATGAACGTAAGTGGGTGTAGACAAGCAAAAGAAGCTCTACCACAAATAGACCCCAAGCTCTCTCGCAAGCTAGTAAAACTTCCACGACCTAGGTTACGGAAAATAACTCATGTACTAACGGGTCACGGCCCTTTTAACAAGCATCTGTTCAATATAGGTGTCACCGACAGCCCACTGTGCAGAGCCTGCACGGAGGCGGACGAAACGGCCGCACACGTCATTTTGGAGTGTAGGAGTGTGGCCTCATACCGGGCCAAACACCTGGGGTCACCGAGGACTCTCCCCGAGGTCATGGGTGACATCAGAGGTTTGATACATTACCTTGAGGAACTAGGGTGGCAGGATTAGCCGCCCTCCTCACCACGCAAAATAGGCGCGCTGTAGTCGTCGAGTTGCGGATAATAGCCCGTGATAACCTATAACCTATAACCTATAAAACTATCTAATTTAAAGTGATTATTATTATATTGAAAAAACCATTAATGATAGCTACGTATTCATTGCCTATACTATCTAAAATGCACCTTATTGTATGGACGCAAGAGTCCCTAGTTCTTTAATTGATGTTGCGGAGTGAGCCTTCTGTACTTGTACTATAACATATTCTTTATCTATAGGTACAGCAAGTTGCAACTGCGCACTACCAGGCATAAGGCCCGGTAACCACCAAGACGGAGGAGATGTATTTCTCTCCGCTTAGTATCGGCGGATATGGATCAAGCGGAGAGAATTATTAGCAACATAATTACACTGCAGGACATTTTAGGTCGAAATTTATATCATTAAGCAAATGAACCTTTAACAAAATACGTAATTTCAACATAATGTGAAACAATAATAAAGAATAATTAATACAGACCTAGTGGAATTTAAAAAGGAATATGAAAACAATATCAATCGGAGGCCCACTCAGTATACCTCGAGCCGTCTTAGGCTTGACACTGACTTGACTTCGTGGCTTATCTCCTCTCGTCTCCACTCCTCTCCGCTTTGGAGGATACCGGGTTTTAGTTGGGTGTAGATCTGGGCGAGTACTCACTGTCGTCCAACCGCAGTAGCGCTGCGGCAGTCCGGGCCTCTACTGTGGACACGTCATGCTCCACGAAGTACTCCTCGTAGCGGAGCTCAAGCTCGGCCGCGCCCCACGGCTCCGATCCATTCCCTTTGCCGCCGCCGCTACTATTGCTGGACTCAATACCGACGCGCTTTGCAACTGATATCGGGTGAACCTGCACAGGTTTAAATTTTTTTTATTTACTAGGAAGCCCACCTTGTATATAGTGTGTTGCCTTATGGTATATTTACATATTAATAACTTATAATGCCTAACATGGTATACCCCATTTACGGGCTATCTCGACATGAACTTTGTGAAGTACCTACACGAAAATATAAAACATAAAACTGTATAAATTAAGAAAATAAAGCAACTATTATATCATACTTTACTTTTGACCGAAGCTATAAGAACTTGGTAAATAGATGATTTCTGTTAACCACAACATTTTGGGGGTTTCACCATACTTCGAACTGAACGTCAAAAATTTTTTCATCAAACCCATAAGTATGGGGTAGGTATCTATGGATAGGTCTTTAAAAATGATATTAATGTTTCTAATATATATATTTTCTAAACTGAATAGTTTGCGCGAGAGACACTTCCAAAGAGGTAAAACATGCCCCCCTCTCTGTAACTTCGTAAATCAAAGAATGTTAAAACTAAACAAAAAATATGATGTACATTACCATGCAAACCTCCACCGAAAATTGGTTCAATGAGATCTAGTAAGTAGTTCTGTTTAATACGTCATAAATCGTAGTACATTATTTTATTCTTTCATCAATACTTTCCGCAGCGCACGCGATGTAAAGTTACAAATGAATATTTTTTTACACCTTTTGTTGCATTATTGGAGTTTTAGAAAGGATTCCTATTTTTTTTGAGAGAGATAGCCTATGTCACTTGGGGATTATGTAGTTTCCAACAGTGTTTAAATCAGGTTAAATCGGTTCAGTAGTTTCGGAGCCTATTCTTATACAAACAAGCAAATCTCTACACTTTATAATATAAGTATAGGTAACGATCTCGTTGTGCTATCAAATTCAAATATTTCAATTAATAATGACTTATCCAACGTCAAAAACGAACACCCATTCGAAAATATTTTATGTCTCAGAACTGAGAAGAACGGGGGCAAATAAACTCAGGTTTTATTTAAATATAAATGCCTCACAATTTATACAAAATAGCCTGAGGACGGTCGCTCCATTCCCTAAGGTAACCTTTATCAGATAAACTCTATTTTCAGACACGCTGCAAGATCTGGCTAGCTATGCTACCGAGTCCCCGTGGAAACGTATGCAGATAAACTATGCTCTTGATGCTCTTGGTTCTAAGAGTAATAAAACAAAGTGCAAAACTTTTGAGAAACAAAATATATGAGTATTTATTTGGCTTTAGCTGGCGGCGGCCATTTTTGTTAAGCATACAACGGGAACATTATTTATTTAGTGAATTTTTGTTTTAATTTTTATGAAATCATAAGATCAAAATATTATAACGTGTCCACTATAGAAAAAGTAATACAAAGAATTCAATGCATTATTTTTATTTTGACGCGTTTAGGAAAATAGTCAATTTCTTGTACAATTCTGAAAGAGTGGCTTCATTCACAGCACGAATCTATCATAAATCACGTTTTTTGTTTACAATAACCAAGCTTGTTTTTCTAGCAACCCGTAACTTAAACCCCATAATGATACCTCGAGTATTATAAACACAAGTGGGTATCACGTTTCATGTGACAACCTCTATAGCCGAGTGGTTAGCGATCCTACCTACTAAGCTAGAGGTCCCGGGTTCGAATCCCGGTAGGTGCAAGCATTTATATATAGATGTTTGTTTCCGAGTCATGAATGTTTAAATGTATATATGTATGTTTATATGAATATATGTATGTTTAAGTAAGTATATTGTATTAAATATATCATTGTCTTGTAACCCATAACACAGGCTATATATGCTTAACTTGGGGCAAGATAATTAGTGTAAAAAGTGTGTAAATATTATTATATTATTATGTGGTACCCCCGAGATTGGCGCCAAAACAGCTCAGTTGGCATATCATATAGTCAAATATTGAGATGCAACAATTAAGATTTTTATTTCCTTAAATTTTTCTCTTTACGTTTCATCCGTACGTATAGTATGAGCAAATTACCTACAATTGAACCTCGTCTGTCAATGTCTTACACTGAGGTTTTTACTCCACTCTCCATTTCATTCCATGGGAACCAAAAGGGTAGATAGCACATTGATCAAGAGTCAATAAATATTGTAGTGTCAGCTCGTATGTGAACAGTGAATAACCACGCGGCGTGCGAAACCTATTGTACTTTTGTTATTACGTAATTGGTAGGATACCACACTAATTCTTGCAGTATATAGCTACATACTAACAAATTAAGTTTATTTAATTTATTCAGAGAAAACAATGCTTATACTATATTTACAATACTATGATTACGAAAATTAAAACTATCATTATGTTCCAATAATACTGGCAGCATTTTCCCGTTGGATGGCTAGGCTGACCCATTGACCGAAATAGCTGCTTTTCCAGTAGCCTTATTGAGGCGCGTAGATAGTATGTACATTCTCCGCGCCTCTGGGCCCAACGGGCCAAGTTTCTCGATGGCACAAAGATGTAAGACTCACTGAGACCGACTAATTTGCGACGTTTGCTGTCTTCGGCAATCAAAGCTGCAGCCCTTGCACCAACTGAAGTATCTGGGACATGATATAAAGTTAATAATTTTAACGACTAATCAAACTCTCCTATACCTTCTATTCTCCTATACCTATTGAAATAATAAACAATATCCAATACGAAACATGTAAAGTAATCCTTACTGCTAATAATAATAAGAAGCAAGTTATTTTTAGATAAATTATTCTAATTTATGCTCACGCTGGAATTTGTAATAAAACTTTTGTTTGTATTTCGGTAATTATAAGGTGTTAGTAGGTTACTTTATAAGCATAATTATATGATCTTTCTAAACTGTATTTATGTCTCAAACTTAAGGATCATGTAAACCGTTATGCTAAAGTTTTCTAACAAAATATATATATGTCTGATTGGTACTCAACGGTAGTTTATATATTATTTTGCCCTGAGCTTCCTCGGGGCACAGAAAAAATAGGGAAGCCCCAGTCCCAGGTCCAGGTTGTCATAAGAGCCTCCTTTGCACAGGTAGTGCCAGCTAGATACCACAACGGCCCCATTTACTGCCGTGCAGCAGTAATGTGTAAGCATTACTGTGTTTCGGTCTGAAGGGCGCCGTAGCTAGTGAAGTCACTGGGCAAATGAGACTTAACATATTATTATGTCTCAAGGTGACGAGCGCAATCGTAGTGCCCCTCAGATTTGGGTTTATCAAGAATCCTGAGCGGCACTGCATTGCCTCAGCTGACCGTTTTGCTTTTCTCGTCCCCTATTGTCATATATATAACCGGTATTATATATAATACTAGCTGACCCAGCAAACGTTGCATTGCCGATATTAAAATCGCGATACAAAAGTAACTGTTGATCGTAGATGGGTGAATTTTGAAGTTGTATGTATTTTTTAATGCTGACTCATAATAAAACAAATTTAAAAAAATGTCAAAAAAATAACGATAGTAAGAGTTTAACAACAAACACTGCGACATGAGAATTTTATATATTAGATTTTCTTTCTATTGTAAATATTGGGTGCACCTTGCAAAATATGAGCTCCTGGTCTCCGGAATGTGTCGGCTTCCTCAGCCGCTCTATGAATACCTTATAGACCATAGCGGGTGCCACAATCCTGACACACTCAGCATACTAATAAGTACCTGGCACGTACCCAGTAACAGCTATGACGCATCGCGGACAGGGCTTCGTGATTTCTGAACCAGTTACCAGACTGACCAACGGACCACGCCTATCGCCTTTTATTCTTCGTGATATAGGGCGTCTATTCAGACCACCCATTATACTTACGCCATTGACGTACAATATAGACTCACAATCGCCCATTAAGAGGTCGTCAAAAATGTCCGGCGGCGTTGTATAATATAACGTATACAATATTTACTTATAAAGATAACATTAAAACATTCATTCAACGCGAATTTAACTATTTGGGACAATATCTTTACAAAAACATTAATATTTAATACTAAAATTATACATTATACATTGTAAAATATAATATGGACTTAGTTATAAACTGAAGAACATGTTAAGGCACATAAATTACAAAGCTACTGAATATCTTATTCTTTAATGTCTACTTACATTAGGTATAGTATTTGATAAATAAAAAGCACATATTCATACACACACACGTATGCACGCACGCAGGCACTCACACACACACACACACAAAAACACACAACACACACCCAAAATTATATATAAAATAGATATTGTTGTCATCATTACTTGCATAGCCACTATTGTTAGTCACCTTAAAATAGGTTGATGTTTGCTTTCTTTGACATTTTACATTGCACAACTGGGAAGAGACTGATCCCCATGTCACGGCTGTCCTAGTTTGGAGGTCGAGGGTAATTTTAAGCAATTATATTTTCTTTTTACAAAAAATAAAGATTAATTATTAAAATTAACACCTTATATTTATTTCAATGTCTACGCTCATTAGAATTTGAATTGGAGTTTGATTATGGTGCGAAAGAGACGGACGGTAACACGAGGCAAGAATATTTTGTTGTAGCAATTTAAATATAATTATGTATTAAAATGATTAAAAACGTCAAATTAGTTACAGAATTTAATTATTATAAAGGGACACTTAATAACGATAGTCTATCCTTTTTAAGTTTGGATATGCTATTATGTGGACATTTTTTCACTGAACACTTTGTCATTGCGTGGCGTTGTATTCAAAGCGCGATCGAAACACAACTGAACGAAAACTCTGCCTACTAGACGCGTAGGCAGAGTTTTGCTTCTGACAGTTTTTAAGCGTGATTATGAGTCTAGTTGTTTAAGAAGCGTCAAGAACTTACGCATTCAAAATAAGTTTTGGAACTGTAATTGTTTTATGAAAGTGCTTCGGATTTGCTATCAAGTGGCGGAACACGACCAGCGTTTCTATAGTCCTATGATAGCCATCCTAAAAACTGCCAATATATACGTATCCCTAGACAAAAACACCAGTGAGATTTTTTTACCTGTGTACTATTAATTGCTCTTGGTTCTAAGAGCCATAAAACAAAAAGGAACGCTTTTGATGACAAAATATATTAGTATTTATTTGGGTTTAGCTGGAGGCGGCCATTTTTGTTTAAAGTAAAACGGGAACATTACATTATGAAATGTTATTTTAGTTTTTTTTATAGAAGTCACGTTTTTTGTTTACAATAACCAAGCTTGTTAAGGTAGCAACATAAACTGCATATTGATACCTCGAGTATTATAAACACATGTGGGTATCACGTTTCAAGTGGCAGCGCCAGGTTTGGCGCCAAAACAGCTCAAGAAGTGGCTTCTTCGAGCGCGCGGGAACTGTTGGCATATCAGAGGTATGCCAAGACGTCCCGCATTAAATGTTTAAAATTGCTAGGTACTATAAAATATGAATAAACTTAGGATATGCCAATTATGTGGTTCACTTATTACCGTAATTGGATTTTCAAATGGTCTAATTAACTTTTCTATTACAGACCAGTCACCTTAATTGCATTGGTAATCAATTTACGATTAATAATTAAATTCCTCAATGTTTGTAATTTTGTCTCATATCGATATGCCGCTATAACATTATCGCTGTAACGGCAGTAACTGCTTCGGCAATATTGTATTTTTTTTATACGATAGGAGGAAAATTACAGTACGGGTCGCTAATATTGGTTGCATGTTTAAAATAAAAATTATTGAGATTGTTATTTGCTAGTTATTATTATTACAATAAACGATATAAAGATGTAAATAATTAATATTATATAGTAAATATTATACATTTAGTAGTTTAAGTTATTTGCAGTGAGTGTAAAAAAAGTATTATTATTATTATCTCGTTCTATTATCTGCCCTCTTCAAAGAGAATACAGACGGACGCTTCGAGAGAGTTGTTGTAGTGTGTTCAACACTTCCCTTCGGCTTCTTCCTATGGGTCTCTGCTTTCTTTTTGCCCACTGATAACCTCTGTTATAACCATAATGTTAACAATAGGAACAGACATAAACTTATAATGCTTACTACTCGGCTGAGTCGAGTTATTAAGTCTTTTGTGTGGCGATGTATATGCTTTCCACAAGATCCCAGAAAATGTTACGTTCCTCAAAATAATTGTTAAAAAACGTTTGTGTCATACAACAGATTAATTGTACAATATTACTTTGTAAACATATTTTTTCGATGAAAAAAAGCCCACTGAGTTTGTTGCGTCAACTCTTCTCAGGTCTGTGGCATTCGTTTTGAAATGCGTGGTAGTTTTTGAATGTCAATAAGTGATGTCACATCCTATTTTGAATAAAAATATTTGAATTTGATAATAAGTTTTTGGATATTTAAATGAGAACAATACTAACCACAACTGTCGGCACCCTGAACACGATGTCCGCCCGTGTCGCGGTCAGCTGCAGCGTCAGGCACGCGAGCGTGGCCAGTAGGGGGGCGCCCATGACCCCTCCCCCTCCCCGTGCACCATTACGAGTCCGAGCCGTCACCGTGCCGGGTGCTCTGTAAACGACAACATTCTGATGTAGCAACTGTCCGCTTGACGTTTGACAAGTGACGTCTGTCGCAACTATTGTTAGTTTTTGTCACTGTATACATTTACACTGAACAGGCTGTTCCATGTGTCTGACAGCAAATTTTTAATGCCTATTTGAAGCGCCACTCGCGAGCGTCAAGAGAACTAACTTTGACGTATAATACAAATGGCTGCGAGAGAAACGTACAATACTCTGCAGTATTTTTGCATTTTTAATTAACTTCATTTCCGTTTTCCGTGTTATTTATACTTCAGGAATCAACGTAATAAAGTACACAATTTTTCTTTAAGTGTATTGTTTTCCTATCGATGTTCGTTTAGCTGAGGTTGTCATGACTAGTTTTAGTACCGCAGACTCTCGCTACATGGCCAAAAGCGGCAAAATGGCGAATATCAAACAGGCACAAAAGCACTTTGACCTAGTCCAGTGGTAAATGGTAGCGGTCAGTGATTTTTGTTAAAATTATTTGAACCATAGACTTACAAAATACTAGCGTAAAGAGGACCTGACAGCCCCAGCGTGTCCAATTTTACGTTTAATATTCAAAATACTGAGAAGTTAATGGCGTGCGTAGCTAAAGACAATCAAAATCGGTTACAGTAACACAATAGATTCACTTTCTTAAGATTTTTATTATGGAAATAAGGGACAAGACGAGCAGGACGTTCAGTTGATGGTAATTCTTGCGCCCTGCCCATTACAATGTAGAATTTTTGGGTTTTTCAGGAATTCTGAGCGGCACTACTATGGCGCTCGTCACCTTGAGACATAAGCCTCTCCAGCCTTAGGTCTAAGGTAACGAATAAAAATCCATAAAATCCTAACCTCCTTTTGGCGTTCATTTAATCAATAATTGAGGCTACGTGTCTCTTTCTACTATTGTGCACTATATGAGCATCTAGAATCATCCAAATATTTTTTCTTTACTGTTAATTCTGCCCATACTTGTCTTCAAACAATTCGACACGTGTTTCACCTCCACACGAGGCATCCTCGGGAGATGTTGATTCGCCAAACTCTGGCACGAGACTTGCAAACCTTAACACTAAAGAAAACTCAAAACATTCGACAAATTATGGATTTCCTACTTCAATAAAAGCATCTAGAATGTTCACATGAGGACACCAATACGCGGTAGGTACATGTTTACGACTTACGACGCTCTCAGTGCCTGCCCTACATCTTTGCCACAATTACAACTAATTGCTCTGTGTCAATTAAAACATATAACGTCACAATCTATTTTATCCGATAATTCCCTCTTCTGCCGTCATCAGCAATGTGCCAGCTTTATTCTGTTTCAGTCTGAAGGGCGCCGTAGCTGGTGAATTTACTGGGCCAATGAGACTTAACAAATTTTTTCAATATTTCAAGAATCCTGAGCGGCAATACCTTGTAATTTGCAGGGCGTATCTATTTTACCAGTGGGAGGCACCTTTGCACAGGATGTCGGCTAGATTGTGGGTACCAACGGCACCTATTTCTGCCGAGAAGCAGTAATGTATAAGCATTACTGAGTTTCGGTCTGAAGGGTGCCATAGCTAGTGAAATTACTGAGCAAATGAGACTTAACATATTATCTCTCCAAGGTGACAGAATTTTTAAATATTTCAAGCATCCTGAGCGGGATCTGAGGGTGTATCATTTACAATCAGCTGAACGTCGTGCTCGTCTCGTCCATTATCCTCATATATGGCATCGACTATAGGACTAAATATGATCACTGCACTAAACTTTACGAGACACTATCCACCCACATGTTAAAAACCGAATCTGTTTTTCCTCTAGTATTGCAAGAGATCATTTTTGCCGTTGTGGTACCCACAATCTAGCTGGCATCCTGTGCATAGGAGTCTCCCACTGGCAAATCACCTTAGTCGCCTAACCATTTGGACAACACCCATTGGAAGAGCAACACCCTTGGGCCTGAACTTCCCTATTCTTTTTTTTATCGAAATAAGGGACGCAACGAGCAGGACGGTAATTGATACGCCCTGCCCATTACAATGCAGTGTGACTCAGGATTCTTGAAAAACCCCAAAAATTCTTAGTGGCACTACAACTGCACTCGTCACCTTGAGACATAAGATGTTAAGTCTCTTTTGCCCAGTAATTTCACTAGCTACGGCGGCCTTCAGAACGAAACACAGTAATGCTTACACATTACTGCTTCACGGCACAAATAGGGGCAGTTGTGGTGCCCATTATCTAGCCGGCATCCTGTGCAAAGGAACCTCCCACTGGTAAATCTGTTTATGCCCCAGTGAAGCACAGGGCTAAAAAGAGACTTTAGGTAGGTAGCTCAGTGAGTACATAGTGAATACATTCAAATCAATCGTCATGCGATATTAAATATCTCGTAACCTTATGTATCATATTGTAATGTCGCAACTCACTATAAGCATCAGTCAACACGAGACGCGAGCTCCGATTTTAATGCCAATAATGCCAATCAGTCTACTGAATGGCATTATTGGCATATAGTTGGCATTATAGTGCGGTCTACCGCACTGAATACTGACGTAGATAGGTGCTGTTCATGAAGCATGAAGGGCCAACAAGACTACAATTAATAGAGATGGAGGTTATAGACCACAGTGAGTCTCGACGATATTTACATAAAAGATCTTCCTTAAGGCTGGGGGCCGAGCCAACGGCCTTGAGGAATTGAGCGGAGCTAGGTTACCTCTCTCGCACAAGGTCGCCATAGTTTTTATTCAGAATTGGAAGCATTTTTAATTTATTATAAACATAATACAATTTTCTTTACAAAACTAACAAAATATGTCATGTTAAATAGTATTGATGTGCAATTACTAATAAATTTTCATACATATCTAGATTTAACACGGCTCCAATTGTTAATGTTAGTGGTTTGTTGGAGATTATTTTTCGCACTGCTATAAATAAAGAAATGTAAAGAAAAAATGAATTTTCTTCTCATAGTCTGTAGATATATAATTATTTTTTGTAAAAATATAAGCTTTATATAAACCGTCATGAAATGTAATACTTTCTTACTTAATTTTTCTTGGGATAGCAGCCTTAAAGGCCGGTAACGCTCCCGTGAATCCTCTGGTGTTGCAAAAGAATGTCGGCGGCAGGAATTTTTTTCCCACTTACTTAATACATATCGTTACATTTTGAAGAATTGACACTTTATCTTTATATATTAGCCTATGTATTATACTGCTGTGTGAGCTATATTATTGTAAAATCCATTTCGTGGTTTTTGCGTGAAAGAGTATAAAAACATACACACACACTCACAAACTTTCGCCTTTGAGGATGTTGAGCACTTGTTAAACCAATGTGTCTGATTTCAATCTAGTAGAGACAAAATTGTAGGACTTATGGGTTTGAACAGATTTGATACGGGCATGTTTGTAAATATACTTGCCCGCCCTACATCTAAGGATGCCATAAGTCTGTTTGAATCCATAAGTCTTATTTGTTGAACACTATAGATATAACTAGCTTTTCCTTTTATAACCATTTTTTTTTAGTTTGTTAAGTTAAGAATTTTGTTTTTCTTTTGTCTTTTTAATGTACTTAGATTATAATGGGGCTGACATGTACATACGTATAAAAGCACCTTAATCAATAAAGAAAAAAAAATTGAAAAATAACTTTCGCCTTTATAACATTAGTAGGATACTGGGATTCGTAAAGCGGTAATGAAGATTGAAACTAGGCGAGCTGAAGCTTCTCAGGCCTGGGTAAGAAGACGGTCGGGGAGATGAATGAGCCCTGAGGGACTGTTACCCGCATGGAAAATGCTATAGAGAGCGTGGCCTTAACACGTTAATGCAATGTCCATAAGATAATCTCAAATGATCGGCAAGTTCTGGCACTTCGTAAAGCTTAACTATTAAGCCATTTTTCCAGATTTTATTACACGCTTTCACTTTAAATTATTATTAATTACTTCTATATTGACTTCTAACATTGTCAGGTCAGGTATGCGCAGCCTACAGCCCACACATAACGCCAATAACGTTCTTTACATATAGACAAATCACGTCGTATAAAATCAAAGCCGAAATAGTTATATAATATATTAATCTCCAAATTTAAACGGGCACCGCTGAAAATCAGTGCTGTTTCATAGCCACGGCCGTGTCACAGAACATCTTGAGTCGGTGACCCATTTCCTGCACTGCACAGGAACTCTCCAATATTAAATCAATTACTATTTAAATACGTTCTTTTTAAGTTTGTTTTGTACTTTTATCTTTTTATATTAAGTGTATACTGTGAGTTTTTTGTGAAATAAATGTTTTTCTTTCTTTCTATCTAAATATGGCACATGCCACAAATTACACTACAATAAGCTTCGACTGCTATGCATATACATTGCCGCATTTACTCCAGTTGTTTAAAATATTCTTGGTGAATAAGGAGCAATGTAAAACATTGATTCAGTTTAAGTTACGTATAGTAATTAATAGTAATGATTTAAAATCCGATTCGGACAGTGACAGTTGACACATGACTAAGGAGAAAAGTGTGCTCACATTGTCTTTAAGCACACTTTCGCAGGTCTGTTATCAAACTGCGAAAGATATGTCCTTATATTATTACATAATTATGTGTACTAGCTGACCCGACAGACGTTGTTCTGTACATAATAAATTAAATACTGTTTTTATGAATTTGTCAATAATATTTCATAACATCAAGAATTATTTCATAAAATATGCTCCCTGTTGTTATAATGAAATTGTTTCACAGCAGAACTGTCAAACTGTGCGTCAATAAATACTCTCATAGAAAAAAGTGTCCATACAAAACAAATATTGGAAATAAACATATTTTTGGGTCCCAAATCGAAATAAAATTTTCCGGTTTCTCAAGTTGGACTCAACTGCACCCCATGAATTAATACCCATAAAAAATCCGTTCATTAGTTTAGGAGTTCACTGGAAACAAACATCTGGATTTGACACTGGACATTGGATTTATATAATACTAGCGGACCTGACAGACGTTGTCCTGTACACACGTCTTAAATTTGAAAAGTCCAGCCGTTAGGAGGAGTTCACTAACATACACATGAGCAGGAGAATTATATAATATGGTCAGAATTGAGAATCTAAACCAATCTCTTAATCTCCTAATTGTGAATGTAAACCATTCTCGAATTCATCTGAAGACACACACTAATCTCAAATTCACTGGTGGAGCACACAAAAATATCATCAAATTTGGTCCAGCCGTCTAGGAGGAGTTCAGTGACATACACACGCAGACAAGAAATATATATATATATAGTATAAAGATATAACCTTCTTGCATAACGCGGTCCGCTCGCGACTCAAGCCCGTCACTGTAATGGATACTTCAATCACGTTATTGTATTGAATGCAAATCAGTTCAAACGGTCGTCGTGACATACGTGTACCAGGTACCTGTTACTATATAGAACACACAGTCATTGAGGTATGGAACTCAATGAACATACCCATAAGGAACTGAAATCAGACAGATGGGAAAGTAATTGTTGGTGATTTTTGTATTTATTCCTCGATAAAAACAAATGTACTTGTTGTTATCTGTTTTATCTACCTTTATAGGCGTGAATTATGTCTTTATATTAGCTTCAATAGTGGAGGCAATCCAGAAAAGTCAATAAACAAAATCGGGGTAAAGTTTGTACAGGGTGCGGCAGAAAGAACTCCCCGATTTTAAAGCTGCGCTGCTACGAGTGGGAATGGTGCAGAGTGGTGGGGGTAGTATTATTCGACTGCTGTGTACGTGCCATTGTCAGTGCTAGCCATGGCTTGGTCGGGTGCGCATCGTGCATTCGTAGTTGAATAGTTCATTAAAAATCGCGGTTCGCCGATAGCTACGCAGCGATCGTTTCGCGTTCACTTTGCGCTTGGTCGGCATGACCCTGTTCCTGATAAAAAAACGATTTACACATGGACTCAGAATTTTAGAGAAACAAGTTCTGCGTTAAAAAGAAAATCTCCTGGCCGTCCTCGCACAAATGTCATCCTTTTTTCGGACGAAGCCAATTTTCATCTGTCAGGTGCAGTAAATAAACAAAATTTTAGATATTGGTCTGATCATAACCCCCAAGAACTTCATCAACGTCCGCTTCATAGCCCAAAAGTAACTGTTTGGTGTGCGGTTCATCAGGGTGGTGTGCTGGGTCCATATTTTTTTGAAGAAGACGGTGTAACAGTTACGGTTAACAGTGATCGTTATTGTGCAATGATGGAAAACTTTCTTCGGCCAAAGTTGGACGATATTTTTAATGAACATGGAGCTGGCAATGTTTGGTTTCAGCAAAATGGCCCAACTTCGCACACATCTCGCCGATCTCTTGACACCCTCAGAGACATGTTTCCTGGACACATTTTATCGCTACGAGGTGATATCGGGTGGCCTCCACGCTCACCAGATTTGACACCTTGCGATTTCTTCCTATGGGGATATCTCAAATCCAAAGTGTTTCAGAATCGCCCCAGAACCATAGATGCTCTAAAGGAAGCAATAACAAACGAGGTTGCTGCCATTCCGCCCGAAATGACTCGCCGAGTAATGGACACATTCCGAGAGAGACTTAATGAATGCATCAACAACGAATGTTGGCAATGTATTGTTTAAAACCCGTACCCGACGGCTTTAATTTAATGTAAATATAGAAATGTAAATGGCATTTTGTACACTTTATTTTAATAAAATGTATTTTTTTGTATCTAATAAGGTTTTGTTTTTATTGCCTTCTAAAATAGGGGAGTTTTTTCTGCCGCACCCTGTACTTAGTCTCGATAGTTATGAAAGAATTATTAAAAAGAATGAAATAAATCGTTATGTAAGCCCACTGGAGTTGGAATGTATCTCCATTATGAGAAACGTAAAGGTATCTTACTATAATATAAATGACTTTCTTGATGATACCAAAGATTAGGTATGGTGCGACCGGCTGTAATGCGACATGCAATAGATGGGTGATTATCATCATCTACTCGAGTCAACCGCGACAGTCATGTCTGAAGGAACTTTGATTCTACCTAGATGGGAGTTTGTATCTACTTACCAAGGAACCAATGTGAATCAACACTGTGTCCAGGAATTACACGATATGAGCAATTAAAGATAATAACCAACCACCAACCCACCATCTGGATGTGTGGCGGTTCTCAAGGAGCTTTCTTCCACGTACTACAAAGCTGTGGAATGACCTTCCTTGTGCGGTGTTTCCGGGACGATACGACATGGGTACCTTAAAAAAAGCGCGTACACCTTCCCTAAAGGCCGGCAATACTCCTCTGATTCCTATGGTTTTGCAAGAGAATGTGGGCGGCGGTGATCACTTATCACCAGATGACCCGTACGCTCGTTTGTCCTCCTTTTCCATAAAAAAATATAGATCATTCAAGAGGGAATGGATGCTGATCAAATAACTATGAGGTTACCCACAAGCTGGCAATGGCAATATCATGTAATGACTGAAAATACGATTATATGACGCCGCTTCGTATAAAATAGTTTCGATACCTCAGTTCTAAAGTGTAACAAGTATGAAATTTAGTAAATTTGAGATTAAGTATGAGAAATTGTTCCATAAACGATAAACCACCATTACCATAGATAAACAAGTCGATAAGTGAATGCAGTTAAGTTACTTCAAATATTTCTTCATATTTCTAGGAATATTTTCGTTTCATACAGTAATAATTTTAGTTGTTTTCTTCTGGAATCCTTTTCTGAATTGTTACTCTTTAATAACCGAAGTATAGATTTGATGCTGTATTAGACATAATTACAAGCTAAATCATGTTTCTAACGCTCGAAGTTCTAGAAAAGTCCAGAAAATGTCTCCTTTGTAACAATATTATACCGATCTGATATACCAATACATCGTGTGGAGCTTGGAATGACAAATCTGTTTTTATTTATGGAATTTATTTTATTTTTTAATTTACAACTTTAGAAAACTTACAGCTAAATACATATTAAAAATTAATCTATTATACAGCAGATAGCTATTTACAAGTTTTCACAAATAATAACATTTTAACTTATTTTAATTATAACCTACCTTGCTTTATATAAAAAAAAAGTTTTTATTTACTTGACCTCTAAATTGAAATGGTGTCTTGAATAAGTCAAGATCGTATTCACTATTAACTTCATTATAAACTTTGCATGCTCTTATAAGAAAACTGTTCTGTCTATAATTACATTTTGCTGATTGTATTTCAAGTAGATTGCCCCGCCTTTGGGAGCTGACAGTGGTTCGTAAGCCAATCTGCTCTAGCAGTTCTGCACAGTTAACTCTACCGTTTGCTATATTTAGTATATAAGTAATGTCTGCAACACGTCGCCTTTCTTGGAGAGGCAAAAAATGAAATTTTTTTACAGCGTGACATGTAATTATGGTAATAGTTTTTTGTACGGAATTGTAAGTAATGTATGAATCTTTTCTGTATTGATTCAATGCGGTTAATGTACACATTATAAACTGGATTCCATACTTGAGATGCGTATTCTAGATGGCTACGAACGTAAGCACAGTATAATATTTTCATCAGTTTAATTGATGTTAGTTCAGAACACATCCTTATGATAAACCCTAATGTTTTATTAGCCTTAATGATTATATTGTTTATGTGTAGATCAAATAGAAGCTTTGAATCAAAGATGACTCCGAGATCTTTAATGGATGATACTCTTGTTATTGATGTTCCAGATATTGAGTAATTTTCATGTATGACATTCTGTTTTCTAGTATATGTGCAAATAAAGCATTTTGAAATATTGAGATCTAATTTGTGTTCTGCAGAATATCTAACAAATTTATCTAGATCAGTTTGTAAGGTTCAGCGTCTCTAACACAATTAACCGGGCAAAGTATTTTCATATCGTCGGCGTATAGTATTATTTTGGAATGATTAAAATTAGAGGATATGTCATTTACGAAAATATTAAATAAGAGGGTGCCCAGAATGGATCCTTGTGGGACTCCTGAAGGAATACACATAGTAGCAGATTTCAAATCATTTAGAACAACGACTTGACATCTATTGGCGATATAAGCTGAAAACCATCGATATAAGTTGTCTCGAATCCCTATTTGTAGTAATTTGTCAAGAAGAATAGAATGGTCAATGCCCGCGAAAAGTCAATAAATAGGGCCAGTGCAATTTTTTTGTTGTTTAAGTGAGCATTTACCTCGTCAGTGAAAGAACATAGGAGGTCTCTTGCACTTTTACCCGCTTGAAACCCAAATTGATTGCTACTAATTACCTCTTTCTTTTGATAGAATTGATGAACCTGATCACACACGATTCTTTCTATGATTTTGTCAATTGCAGAAAGTAAAGTAATTGGCCTGTAGTTCGTATAATTTTCGTGATGACCCTTTTTGTACATTGGTCTTACACAACCTATTTTGAGGTCATTAGGAAAATCGCCTGTTTCGACGCTACAGTTTATTAAATTTGCAATTGGTAAGGCCAGATATTGGTTTGCTAGTTTAAGTTCACTTACTTTATTACCATCTAGTCCAGGTGCCTTATACATAACACCGCTTATCTGGAGTGATCACCACGGCCGTTACTGTCATAGTCTTCTGCATTACCAGAGAAATCATAAGAGCATTGTCGACCTGAGACAGCATCTAATAAACTTACAATTAATATTATTCTAGCTGATCCAACAGCTGAACAATGTCTGTTCTGTCAGTAGAAAAAAATATTAAAATGGATATATTATTTTATCCTTAATAGATAGACATATGCCATCGCAGACTTTTCTGGAGATCTAAATAAGATACACAATTCCACAATACATTATTTTGTTATAGCTCAAAGGGTTTAGACATCGTTTTCGTTGAATGCTCCCAGACGGCTTATTTTTTTCCGACACCTCCAACAAGAACCATTCATTAATTTAAAAATATATACAAAAACTTAACAAATTAAATACTTAAACCTTCCTCAAGAACCACGCTATCTATTGGTGCTATCAGAAAATCGGTGCAGGAGTTTTAGTGTTTATCGCGAACAGACAGACAGACAGACGCGGTGGAGGACTTTGTTTAATAAGATGTAGTGATGAACTCGAAAAATTGAAAATAAATACATTGGCGAGGATAAAACCAGGGGGCGTGAGAGTCGAAGGTTTTTTTAACTATTGCGCTATCGATACCTCAAACTTTCATTGTGTAACTGAAACATAGAATATACTAGGCACTAGCGCATAAACGAAATGATAGCCCGATATACGTAGCCAATTTGGAATTGTCAGTGTGTGCGTTAGGTAGTGGTTATCTAGTTAAATATTCAAATATCCGAGCAAAAATTCGAGTCGTTAGTCGTGAAAGGAGTCACGCCCTCGATTTATAAGACACCAATAACTGCATTTATACTTTTTTTTTAATTTCTTGCACTTTTGACGGAAATCGACCCGAATGATTTTTCAAAAAAATTACAGCCTGTATTATTGAACCCATGGACTCTATTGCTGATAACGATCAATAATAACGCATATTTTTTTTTATTTTGTTTCATTTTTAGTAAGACATTTATTTGCAAACATTTATCCTTATCAGCAACAGAGTCCATTAATTCAATGCTATATTTTTTTTTACCATTCTGGTCGATTTCTCGAAAACTTAATATGCAGTTATTGGTTTATTAAAAATCGAAGGCATGACTCCTTTCACGACTTTCCTCTAAGTCTTCGACCGACTTGGCCACCGCCCATCTCAAAAAACCACCCTGTATACAAGAATTGCTCGTTTAAAGTTATAAGATATACTAAGGAACTAACTCTTGTCAATCAAAATTCGTTACAATAATAATTGATTCGCTTTCCCTTTCTATCTTTTTGTATCTCCGTTAGATATATTCTTCTCTCTTGCACGCTTTGTTTGTCTATATTCAAATTCAAATTAAAATATTTGTATTCAAAATAGGATTTAAAATTACTTATTGAACGTCAAAAACTGCCACCCATTCAAAAGAGACTGCCTCAGACCTGAGAAGAATGGGCGCTAGAAATTTAGCGGGCTTTTTTTTAAATATAAAATATGGAGTACAATGTGATATCGTACAATAAACAATTATAATTAAAGAGAAGGAGGGTGTTCGCTTTCTTCCCAGTCCGTGGTGTTATTAAGAAAATCGTTTATGCTATAATAAACTTTCCCACACAAACGTTTTTTAATAATTCTTTTAAATTTCGTAACACATTTGTTTTGTACATTTTCTGGGATCATATTGTAGAAGCATATACATCGCCCAACAAAAGACTTACTAACTCGACCCAACCGAGTAGTAGGCATAACAAGTTTATGTTTGTTCCTCGTGTTAACATTATGAATGTCACGCTAGTATATTGTAAGTCAATGACCTATCCTGGATAATCTTGGACTCTATTTGGATCATCAATATTACGTATATTACAAATTTATATAAACTTATGTAAGGCACAATTCTGTATACGTAATAATTAAAGATGAACATATCATTCAACACTAAAAGAGTGAGATTTATACAGTCAAAAATGTCTAAGTAACGATATAATTTATATGGTTTTATAATGAAGAGGATATATGTACATACTACTTGAAAAATGAACGTCAGACTTTATGCTTGATGTGCGAGAAGTTTTAAATTTTTTTTAATTATCATTAAAAATATCGATTTCTGAAAATTATGAATATATCTTTGTATAATTTCACTTAACACCAGGTGACCCGTACGCTCGTTTGTCCTCCTTTTCATGAAATAAAAAAAAATTAACAAACTGTGACGATGGGGGCGTTAATCCAATGTTTGTTCTGCAATAAAGAATATGAAAGATCTATGTAATGATACTACAATAACATATTGTTTTCTAATAACTACTGAAATAGTCGAAAACGACATCTCAATTAATATAATTGAAACAATAATTAATTTGTAAGAAAACAGTGCCGTTATGTAACGTTAATAATAATTACTATAATAATTAATATAACTGTGACGTTAATAATAATTATTGTATGCGATTGGACAAACTGCGATACAAGAATACGAAGTTTTTTTTTTAATGAAAATAAGGGACGAGGTGAGCAGGACGTTCAGCCGATAGTAATTAATACGCCCTGCCCAATGCAGTGCCGCTCAGGATTCTTGAAAAACACAAAAACTAAGAGACATAAGATGTTGGTTCTCATTTGCCCAGTAATTTCACTAGCTACGGCGCCCTCCAGGCCGAAACACAACAGTGCTTACACATTACTGCTTCACGGCAGAAATAGGCGCCGTTGTGGTACCCATAATCTAGCCGGCATCCTGTGCAAAGGAGCCTCCCACTGGTAAAGTAACAACTATAAATGTTATTTAGGTAGGAAGGTATTATGAAATTAATTTAATCGCTTGTGTTTCAATTTTTAAGGTAAATAGTGCCTATACATAAGTATACGTTTTTAACATGTAATAAGATAATTTTATTTAGTAACTGTAATTTGATTAAGAAACAGAAAAATTAAATAAGGTACAGTTTCTATTTTTCCTGTTAAAAAAAATACATATAAAAATTGCTTTAGTTCATGGTCACAGTGGACATTCAACAAATGTTGAAGTGGTTTCATGAATATTGTTTGTAAGTTTATATAAAAAAAATTGTTTAGTTAGTGACGAATTTGCTAGAAACTGCAAGAATCATAATGTTAATACGAGGAACAAACATAAACTTGTTATGCCTACTCGGTTAAGTCGAATGAATAAGTCTTTATTGGGCGATGTATAAGCTTTTACAACATAATCCCAGAAAATGTACTATAATATGTTACGAAATTTAAAAGAATTGTTCAATAAAATTTTTAACAAAAAAACAATCGACTTGATAAACACTATTTCAAAACAATAGATATAATATGCACTAAAAAGTATAAAAATAATTGCGTATTTTTATACGATCTAAATAATTAATCTAATTCTAGTTACGATTATTGTCATTTTTGGAATCGGTGTCCATCCGCAGCCACTCGCTCTCATCTTCTCACAACTCAAGCATATCTCACCTATATGGGAAGCCGGTTTTTTTCCTTCGCTTATACTAAGACTCCTCTACAGTGCGGTTTTCAAGGAGCTTTCTTCCACGTACTACAAAGCTGTGGAATGAACTTACTTGTGCGGTGTTTCCGGGACGATACGAAATGGGTACCTTCAAAATAAGCGCTTACACCTTCCTTAAAGATCAACGCTCCTGTGATTCCTCTGGTGTTGCAAGAGAATGAGGGCGGCGGTGATCACTTAACACCAAGTGACGAGTACGCTCGTTTGTCCTCTACTGAACCGATCGGATTAATACTTATACTATAAGATGAAGGTTGGTGGCTACTTATCCGGAACTTATACTTTTTTGACTTAGAAATACCAATAAACTTGCAATACAAATAATTCAGTCAGTGACATTTAATTAAATATGTAAATTTATATAATGAGCGGGCGCGAGGTAGGTACTTACAGCCGTTCCCAATACACTATCTACAGAGAGAGATAAATTACTAGCTTCTACTGTCAGTAATTAGCTGTCAAGTAACTGAAGCTGTCCCAATATACCCGACAAGCCATTCTTATCACCTTATATTGGGACGCGTGAATTGCAATTTCCATATAAACTTCTATCGCTGGTAAGCTGTCCCATTGACAGACAACGTGTACGGATAAGGTGAGTTACGGTCGATAAGTTTATTGGGACAGAAAGGTCAACAATAGTTACGATCTTTATCTCAAGTAAGAGATAGACTGAATATTGGGAACGGCCGTTAATTTATAGGATATTATATAATATTGACACACTTTTATACAAATAATCTTGTCCCATACTACGGAATAGCCTGTATGTACTATGGGTAAAAGACAACGATATATTTAATACAATATACTTACTTAAACATCCATAAATACATATCAAATATCCATGACTCGGAAACAAACATCTATATTCATCATATAAATGTTTGGCACCTACCGGTTTTCGAACCTGAGACCTCTAGCCAAGTAGGCAGGGCCACTGACTTCTGGACTATATGGCCGCCATATATTGGTAATTGGCTATATGGCAAAACAACTTTGTGGAGTCAGCACTTGTATTTATTATAATGTTACTAGCTGACTCAGCAAACGTTGTATTGCCGATATTGAAATCGCGATACAAAAGTAACTGTTGATCGTAGATGGGTGAAAATTTAAAGTTGAATGTATTTTTTAATGCTGACTCATAATCAAAATTTTAAAAGAAGTGTAAAAAAAATTAAAAAAAAATTTGGCGTGGACCACCCTTAACATTTAGGGGGATGAAAAATAGATGTTGTCCGATTCTCAGACCTACCCAATATGCACTCAAAAATTCATGAGAATCGCTCAAGCCGTTTCGAAGGAGTTTGACTACAAACACCCCGACATGTGAATTTTATATATTAGATATAGACTAATTTACTATTCGGTACTAAAACACACAATATTAATTTACATAAAAGCAGCTTATTAAATATTCATGGCTATTGGCACCCTATCGAGGTCAATCGTGGGCCCAAAATGATTTTATTATGGATAGATTCTCGTCTTGTTATGATATCAACAATATTATTGTATGAATAGAGAGATTTACGAGGCGTCGGCTATAGCTGAGCGATTTACGAGTCCGTATTATATGTTCCACTTACCAGAAACATTCATCTCAAGGTGCCCATAATAATATTGGCTATTTTAATATTGTAGATACTTTCGTGGCGCGTCGTATAAATTATCTAAGCCATAGAATTTAAATAAGATCACAATCTTCAAGAATACCTTAGGCAAAGGTAATTATTACGAACTATAGCATATAATATAAGAAAGAAAGAATGAAAGAGTAAAAGTTTATTTGAAACTTATACGTAAATACAAAGACTTAAAATATTTATGAAAGAGAGAAACAATTAACAAAAAGAACTTGAACTTTTATACCATACGTTAGCTATGGTCCCAACTCAGTAAGGATTGAAAAAAGTGCTGGTCTTCAGTTGGGCCATTTGTCCATTTGTGTGTACTGTGTCTGAGCTATACATTTTCGAATGACTGATACTTGAGTTTGAATTTCTAATAAAAATACGACACACTATTGCCGTCGTTGCATGCCATCGCTGCACAAGTTCCTCAATATCGGGAGAGTTCCAAGCGTACGCAGCAATGTAATGTTTGTGTAGTCGACAGTTGTCTTGCAGGGAATTCTTATATAAAATATGGTTTGATCCACAGAACAGGTAAATGTGTAGAGAACGCAATGACGTTCAATACATAGAACGTCATTGGGTAAAAGATAAACTGTTCTGTGGTTTGATTGATGACGTCCGCGGGACATCTCTCATCAAATCCACTCACAACAAAATTATCGTGGTCTATAAAAGTACAGAGCTTTGCAAAATTATACGTACCTACTGTAATTCTGACACTAATCTTATTAATCGCTAAGTATGGGCCTTATGAGAAAGCTCGTTCTCGCTCAGAGGGCAATGGAGAGGGCTATGCTCGGAGTTTCCCTGCGAGATCGAATCAGAAATGAGGAGATCTGTAAGAGAACCAAAGTCACTGACATAGCCCAAATGATTGCGAAAGTGAAGTGGTAGTGGGCAGAGGAATAGCTCGGTGCACAGATGGCCATTGTAAAGTCCTTGAATAGCGACCACGTACCGGAAGTTCTAGTGTTGGTAGGATGTTCATCCACAAGATGGATCAATGATCTGGTTAAGATTTTCGGAGTAGGTTGAATGAGGGCAGCGTAGGACCGATCATGGCCTTTGTCCAGCAGTGGACGTCTTCCGGTTGAAATGATTACTCATCTAGGTACATATCACAGCATAATGTAGCCTTGTTTATCTTCTATCCCTGACTAATAACATTCTATTTAATTAAGTTATTAAAATTCTGTCACCAAGCATATGACTGTATTTGATATCTTAATATTCCAATTAAATTATAATGATTAATGATCATCAAACAACATAATATACCGCACAATGTAGGTATAATAAACGAATAAATGTGAGGGAACTTAATAATATATTTTCTTAAATTTATATTATAATAAGTTACATTTTTTGTTGTTTCTTTACAAAGAACAATGATAATATTCTCCCGAAACATTTTAAGAAAAATAAATTATTTACAGTGAAGTATATATAACTTAATCATTTTTCATTTTAATTAAGATATATCTCATTTATAAGTAGTAATTAGACGGAAGGTACAACGTAGAATCTCGGTAGGTATGTACGTACTCCACTACTGGTCATTGATGTATTTTGTGTTCTCTGTATTTGGTGGGCCTTATGCAAATAGAAATATAATGTACAAGGCGTATCAATAACCATCAGCTCAACGTCCTGCTCGCCTCGTACCTTTTAAACAAATAATGATTTTTTACTTGCACTGTGCTGAGATTACCTGTCAGATCATCTAAGACACTGTGAGAACTACTCGAAAAATTCCATGATTCCGGATCAGTGGGAAGTAGTCTAAACGTTTATTTTCAATAACCAAAGCTCCTAACAGGTGCTCACAGGCAGACAAACAATACAGTGTTTATATAACGGTTCCCTTTTTCTTTTAAAGCAATTTCACCTCGAAATGAAAACTATTCATAAAAACTTCATATTTAAAAAATAGAAGATTCAAAATATTATTTGTTTTTTTTCGGAGCTTAACAAATTCCGATATTAAACAAATCAAAATTAAGAAATTTATAAAAGTTCCTTCCATGTTAGATGGCAGATAAGTAATATCGCTTACTTTATTGGTCGTCGCATTTAACAGACACAATACATTAATAGAATTCTATTATTTCTATTACTTGTATTGTGCACTAGAGTATATTGACGCCACTTTTGTAACAGTGGAGCAAAATTTAAATATCAGCAACAACGACATAGCTGAAGGACTGGAAATTGAACACATATTTGAGAAAAAGTACATACACAAAACAGAACCATGTACTGAATTGTGATTCTTTATTGAGACGTAACGAAACTGAACCATATTTTATACCATATTATCAACTGGTGATACTGGACCACGTTCGACATGAACTTCCAAAAAAGACAGTGGGCAATGATCGGTCAGGGTTCACAGACTCGTAATAGTTGGGATCGTGGGATCGAACCATCGATTCGCATCTTCAAGAGTTTGGCTGGCAATTGTTAATGTATCCGCACTCATCCCCCTCACCTTCAGATTGCTACCTGTTTCAGTCTCTTCAGAATTATTTAGGTTAACATTGGGAGTTGTCTGCTAAAACTACATGTCGCGTTTTTTGATCAAAAGTCTCAAAATTTCTACAGCTACGGGATGATATACCTACCCAAAGGTGGCAGAAAGTTATCGAACAAAATGACACATTACTGTAATTAGATGTTGATAAACATTGCACTAGCACAAGCCCTGAAGCTTAAGTGGCAATGGGCAGGCATGGTATTAACGATATACTGATAATCAATGAACAATCCTAACCAGAAGATGAACCAACATTAGGCAAACGAAGAGTCGGCAGACCAGCCAGACGGTGGACTGATGATATGACAGAGATTGCAGGAAAAGACTGGATGCATAAGAGCAAAAATAGAATATTAAGGATAAAACTGGAAGAGGCCTTTACTTGAACGAGATCCACAACTCAAGGAAATAGAAGCATAAGCAACTAATCTTAGTAAAACAAAGCAATTATAATTTTAACTTACCTACTAAAACTACTAGTTTTGGGTAGATATTGAATAAATGAGACTTTGTAAAAACGTCTTAAGTTTTCATATAAAATGCGAAGAAACTTTTACCCTAACTATCAAAAAATTTTTATTTATCATCCTTGTAAAAATGCTTGCTTGTTGCAAAAATTCTTTGACTCAGCTCTAGCCTAAATCCTTTCTCCGACCTTTAGTTGTGATTTAGTTGTTACAAGTTACCGGCATTGTACCGGTGGTTTGTTGGGTACATAAAGTTATGATGACCTATGTTTTCTCCATAGCACAATTAATCGTAATGTAAATTGTGAGTACCTACCTGCTCAGTCGCATTGCATAAAAGGTCCCCTACAAGTATCCGAGAGCTGAGTTACCTAAAATTTTCTATATAACTCTTTATATAGTTTTAAGGTAAAGATTTGGTAGCTAAGGCAGTAAGGATTTAGTTTATATTATTGTTATTAGTTAATGTAAAATTTAAAGTAATTTAGTATTAGTATTTTTTAATAATGTTTTGGCAAAGCTATGTACCTACACCGTAACTGTTGCACATATCGGATACGTTACCCTGTATATGTAAAACTAATTTGTAAGGAATAAAGTTATATTTCAGAAAAGAAAATAGCATCGCAATAGATTTCCAATTTATATCAGATATCTCAAAGCGCTTTAAGTAGGTCAGCTTTCAAATGAATTTTCAATCGTGAGAAGTTCAATTGAAATGGAATTACGAGGAGAGGCGACCGCAGGCGGGTGGGGGAGGGTTCACACAAACAGACAGCGCTGCACATATGGAATTACAAATGCATTCGCAAAAGGTATAGCTTACCATACTTTGCAGTTTTGCTAAGTAATAATGCTTTTACGTGAGTTGTTCATCATGATTTGTTTTTAAGCTATTGCATAGCATCTATCGCGGGCCTTGAGCGTGGAGACCGAATCCAGAAATTCCGTAACGAAAATAACCTAACACTTACTTACTAGATGTATATAGATATTTCGGCACGGTCATTACAGTTGCAGTGGAACAGCGGTTATCACGTATGTTTTTTGTGCAGAAGATTCAGTCTCGTGCCAGATTTTGGCGAGACAACACGTCCTGAGGATGCCTCGTGTAGAGGCGAAACACGTGTCGAATTGTTTTAAAGACAAATATTGGCGGAATTAACACTAAAGAAAACTTAAATAATTTGTATAATTATGGATTTCCGCAAAGTAACGCCTTATTCAATAAATTTTCGAAGATCCCAGGTTCGAGCCTGGGGTACATCTTGATTTTTTTTATCACGTTTTTTTAATTTTTATGCCAAGCATTTTTATTTAGTTTCGCCTGTCCCGTTGTCTGTTTGTAATCAAATCTTGCAAGTTAAATTTTACTGATAAATAAAATAAATAAATAATTATTATTGCATAATTTGATAAAAAATGCTATGCAATAGCTTTACCGCGGCAGTCCCTGAGTGCCACACGTCTTTTTTTTATTATTAGTTGAGTCTAGTCATTCATTTCTTCCTCAATAATCGAATGCATAATTTGATTTGCATGGAAGTAATACAAATGACAGAATATTATTTTAGTAGGTATATTTAGTGAATTGAAGATTCTTTATAGTTGTGTTATATAATTTTAATATATCATTGTATTTAGTAAAAAATTTTAATGGACTTATAGGTACCTAATAACATTTCACAGTAGTACTTTTGCGAAAACCAACTAAACATTAACTGTCTAATGTTTTCCTCATGAGTTATTGAGTGTTGTAAGGACAATATGAAAGCTTTTACTACTTTGACCATGTCTTGAACTAAAAATTCTACATCATGTTACTACACTAAGTGATCCAAAAAAGTCAGCTAAATAACATAATGTCAGGCAGCCGACTGTAATGCAAATTTCATCAAAGTAAGTTTAATTAGACCCAATAGGTATAGAACTGTGTTCACGGAAAGTGAGTACATCTTTATCTTTTTTCATCTTATGAGAAAGCTCATGGTCGCTTAGAGGGCAATGGAGAGGGCTATGCTCGGAGTTTCCCTGCGAGATCGAATCAGAAATGAGGAGATCCTTAGGAGAACCAAAGTCACCAACATAGCCCAAATGATTGTGAAACTGAAGTAGCAGTGGGCAGGGCACGTAGTTGGACGGACATATGACCGTTAGGGCAGGAAAGTCCTCGAATGGCGACCACGTACCGGTATACCCAGTGTTGTTAGGCCCCCCACCGGACCGACGATAGTGTCAAGATCGCTGGAATACGTTGGATGAGGGCAGCGCAGGACCGATCGTCGAGGAAATTTTTGGGTGAGGCCTTTGCCCAGCAGTGGACGTCTTCCGGTTGATGATGATGTAACAAACCGATCGTTAAAGTTCAGTCACATTCAGTACCCAATAAATAAAGTGCTCGACGCACCAAAAGAGGTTTTAAATTCAAAAATAATTCAGCTTAATTTACAAAATTTGCTTGAATAAAATATAAAATTAAATTACTAAGCCACTCAGAAAGGTTTTACGAAAAATAGTTTTTATGTGCGAGTTTTTAGCCCTGGCTTATAGTGATTATTTAAAAATATTCATCATTTTAAATTCAAATACATTTCTCTTATATTTTTCATAGCTAAATTTAATTATCGTGTCTCATTGAAAAATGGATCTGCGTCGGGAACATTTTCGTATAATGATTTTTTATGTTTTCAAATATGGCCTTTAACCAGACGAGTCATTTGATCGACTATAAATGGCGTTTCTTAATAGTGGTATTATTATAGAGCGAACACATCCAGGTGATTTAATTATACTTAACTGTTTATTGTACGATATTATATTATAACCATATTTTTATGAAAAAAAAAGACGCCCGCTGAGTTTCTTGTGTCCGTTCTTCTGTTGGATGGAAGTTTTTGACTTTAAATAAGCGATATTCCTATTTTGAATAAAAATATTTGAATTTGAATTCCTGAGTGCCCCGTATAAGTTCGTGTTCTCTTGCCCTTATTCTCACCGGCTCTAATATAATATAATGCTATATTATTATGTATCACCGTGTATACAATAACATCGTGTTCGTTACCTCCGTTCGTAACAAGTTAACAGAGAACCGTTTTATATCACGCCAAGTTGGAGATAAGCGAGGCCGCGTGTGTTTAACTTAGCTAGCTTGACACGAGATAATGTGTTTACCTTAACGCAAGTTTATATTGAGAATAGTGTTGCGCAGCTGTGTTAAATAATTTGCTGAGAGCTCATATAGAAATTACTAGACAATAAACTAGGACTAATTGAGCACAACTTTAAGAAACACGATGCGATACGACATGGGTACCTTAAAGGCCGGCAACCCTCCTTTGATTCCTCTGGTATTGCTAGAGGATGTGGGCGGCGGTGATCACTTAACACCAGGTGACCCGTACGCTCATTTGAAATACAAAAAAAAAAGAAAAAAATACATAAAAGCTTTATTTGACATTTACTTTCTATAGTAATATTGACACACTTTTCACACAAATTATCTTGCCCCAAGTTAAGCATATATAGCCTGTGTTATGGGTTACAAGACAATAATATATTTAATACAATATACTTACTTAAACGTACATAAATTCATATAAACATACATAAATACATTTAAACATCCATGACCGGGAAACAAACATCCATATTCATCATATAAATGCTTTCACCTACCGGGATTCGAACCCGGGACCTCTAGCTTTGTAGGTAGGATCGCTAAACACTCGGCTATACAGGTCGTCAAATAGTATAGCCGATTAAATAGGAGATAATTATAAATAGTTCTTGTCTGTTACTGCAAAGGCCACCTAGAATTATAGCCACCAATAATTTTAGCCACCTATAGTAGTAGGCTTAGCAATTTTGTAAAGATGGGCTGGGAGTTTCAATTCTTCTTTTTTATCAATTCTTCACCCCATGTTGTGCCCGTTTACGAACTGATGTGTTGCTTCATGATGTTTACCAAGTGTCATGTTATTTTCACTCCATAAGGTAATTAAATATATTTCTGTCCTATTCTGAATACACACTGCACAAAAGACTAAATAATAAAATGAATAAGATCCGGCTGCTGTGGTAAGTGTGAAAGAAACGTAGGAAACGCCGTTCAATTGTTAGTGTTTACCACATAGGTTGAACTGACATTATGTCTGTTTGTAGCTCAAGGAACGACAGTCTCAAGTGACCCTGCACTATGCATGTCATGTGTTATCCGCTGACAGCTGTCAGTTCCAACGGCCTCAACGCGGCCGCTACGCAGAGGCCGTCCTGTAAAGCCCACCAGTGCTCTGTGAACGGCTCGATCACCTGGTGTTGCATAGAGACGTCGCTTCATTGTGTGTGTTTCACCTGATGCCAGCTAGATTATGGATACTACGCGTGGTAAAAACAACGTGTAAACATTTTTGTGTCGGTCTCCAGCGCGCCGTAGCTAGTGAAATTATTGGGCAAGTAAGACTTAACACCTTATGTCTCAAAGTGACAAGCGCAATTGTGCCGCTCAGAATTTTTGAGGTTATTCAAGAATCCTGAGCGGCACTGCATTGTAATGGGCAGGGCGTATTAATTACCATCAGCTGAACAACGTGTTCATCCCTATTTTCATAAAAATATTGATAACACACCTTGTCGATTCTTAATAATAGAGGACCTATACGATTAAGGCTGAGATCTATAGACTTAGATCTTAGTACTTAGACTTAGCTCAGATGTTACTTAAGTAAAACTTAGCGAAGTGTAATAAAATGCGAACTTGACTTTTGTTTTCGACTGTCTTAGCTAAAGCTTAGCATAATTTCAGCTGTCAAATGACTATAAAAACGAAATCGATATAAACAGTATATCGTCCCCACCATCTGATTGTGTGGCGGTCCTCCACTGTGCGCTTTTCAAGGAGCTTTTTTCCTCATACTACAAAGCTGTGGAATGAGCTTCATTGTGCGGTGTTTCCGGGAGGATACGACATGGGTACCTTCAAAAGAAGCGCGTATACCTTCCTTAAAAGCCGGCAACGCTCCTGTAATTCCTCACGTGTTGCAAGAGAATGTGGGCGGCGGTGATCACTTAACACCAGGTGACCCGTACGCTCGTTTGTCCTCCTTTTTCCATAAAAAATACAAAGAGTAGGTATGTTTTACGTAAGTAAAGTCTGAGCAAAGTATAAGTAAGCTATATAAATCTCAAACTTAGTGTATAGATTCTTCAATGACCATTAATTCTAACTTTCAAGAGTCAACGACCCCGGAGTTCGGGCACCCCAACCCCAGTCCAACCCAGCAGGTGCTGGGTGCGGGGAGCGGGGGGTACCCCGGTTGTTGCAAATCGAGGTCAAACTGTCAACTAAGTCATGTATTTTACTCTAAGTTGGAAATATTAATTGTGTATCATAAATTACCGATTTATATAACCGTTTGCTGCACGTAAGTATTGAATAAATAAATGAATCTGAACAATTTGTTATGTTTTTAAAGTGATAACCCTCACTTCTGGGATTAATACACAAGTAAAATTTGAAAACAATATTTTATTTGGACCTGTGTATTAATCCCAGAAGTGAGAATTATCACTTTAAAAACATAACAAATTGTTTAGATTTACAAGAGCGACATCTCAAGTCAATTTCCTAATATGCAAATATTGGGGTTGAGCAGGTTATCAACTGTAAAGTAGATCCTGTATACGAAGCCACATCCTGAGAGTTGAACAATGCATACAGGATTTTATGAGGATACGTCACTCGAACGGTTAGCGCAGTTGGAAGAGCACTCCCACGGTCGCGAGAGGTCGTGGGTTCGAGTCTGCATCGTTCGTAAAATTTTGTTTTCAAATTTTATTTGTGTAAATAAATAAATATCCAGATAACATTATTTTTTAAAGAAAACAACCTTAACGTCTTCAAAAGAGGCAAGAGAGGCAACTTAGGTTACATGGGGCACACTAAAAGTTTTGCACTTCTAGCTAGTCGGAACTATTTGAATTTCGAATGTTATATTTTTTGAAAAGTTGCAACCTTCTAAGTAATATAAAGAAGCAACTGGCGGGAAATCATTTGTCATTTGTTTTTTATCACACAACAAAGTTCTACGTACGCAATGGAAATGGAATTAAGTCGAAAAGATTTTAGAGCGATGATTTTTATGATTTTAAAAGTTCTCTATCTCCGCAAGACTGTGCCGCTCATCCTCAAAATGCTTTTGGGAGAGAAGCACCTTGCTTGAACACCGTGAGGCGATGGTTTGCCGAATTAGAGAGAGGTCGGGTTTCTTTACATGACGAATTTCGTGAAGGGCGGTCTTCAACTGCCGTCAACGATAATAATGTGGCTACAGTTAAGCGGCTAAATGAAGAAAATTTTTACGCCCGCTGATTACCTGTGAGACAATTCGAGGACTATTGGGGATTGGTATGAGCCAAATTCAGAAAATTTTACACGATGAATAATTGAAAGTTCGGAAACTGACAGCGCAGCAGACGCAGGCTCTTGTGGAATGGTGCTCACAGATGCTAATGAAGTACGACCACCGACATGCTATTTATGACATTGTCACAGGAGACGAAACGTGGATTTATTGTTTTGAACCCGAAAAAATCAGCAATCTTGTGAATGGGTGTTTGAAAATGTGAACAGGCCAACAAAAGTGAGGCAGGCGAGAAACGTTGGTAAAAAAATAATCGCATTATTTTTCTCAGCTACGGGTCCCATCTGCACAATTCCACTTGAAGATCAAAAGAGTGTTAATGCCGAGTGGTATTCTACCATTTGTTTACCGCGCGAAAAGCCGCGTTCTCCTTCATCATGACAACTCTTCTTCACACACGGCCAACAAAACTAAGCCATTTTTAGCTTCCGAAAAAGTACAACTTGTCACCCATCCTGCACATAGCCCCGACCTAGCACCCTGTGATTTCTGTATTTTCCCCAAAATCAAAGATTTGATGAGAAGTTTCACTTTTACCAATTCCGAAGAGGCATTGATAGCGTTCAATCAGCACGTAGAAAACATGCCTACAGAACTGTGGTCCTCCTGTTTTAAAAAATGGTTCGATCGCATGAAAAAATGTTTAAAATGTGAAGGAGAGTATTTTGAAAAACAATAAACATAACATTTTGGTTATAACATGTTATTTTTTTAAATTACGCAAAACTTTTAGTGTGACCTACGTATTAGGGCTATGCGATCTAAATCGTATCGTATCTGTACCTGTACCTGTACTATTCTATATTCTTTACTCTAAGTTGGAAATATTAATTGTGCATCACGAAGTAGTGATATATATTACTGTTAAAATTATATAACTATTGAATTTTATTTCACACAGTTTTAATCGTGTAAATTGATTTATCTACACCCATGCTTTAAATCTTCTATTAAAGATTCTGAAAGAGTTTGCTTATTGCCAACATTAAAACACCCTCATCATCCAAACGAGTGTTGTAATGTTGTACTGAATTTCATAACAACATTCCTATGTTTTTTTTCAATCCCTTCATGCGCAAAGAGTTTCAACAGACAGCCACATTCTTATTGCTCGATGCGTGGTATCTGTATGAATTTAAAAAAAAAAACATTTTCGTTTACGCGCGTTCCACAGCGTCGTAAAAAAAGTAGGTTATTCGAATCCCCGCCATTTTGCTCCGATATTTTTATCGTTTTGTTTACAAAAAATGAGCGATTCATATTAAACGCTGCAAAAGGACATTATATTCGAGTGAATTTTAATTATTGCACTATACAAAATGTAAATTACTACTAAAATAAATAATTGTTTCAATACTTAGTTTATATGTATATAATCAGTAATGAATGATATTAGGTTACTACTAGGACTGGTGTTTTAGTGTTAACAGTAAGCTAACTGTTTCAGAATCTTTTAGAATATTCATATTCTGGGTGTAAATAAAGTCTTGTATGCAACTGTTGATAATTAGGTATTAAAACACTCATGTGAAACTATTATCACACTCGGCTTCGCCTCGTGAGATAAATCCACATTCGTGTTTTAATACCCCTTGTTGCACAACAGTTGCATAAATAACTATAACAGCTGTATTCCAAAAAATATTTATTCAATTAGGGTTCAAAATAACACTTATGAATGTTTAACTTTGAGAAATTTCACTACTTTACAAAGCTGAGCTTTGAATTCAAGTGGCAAAAAATTTATTGCCACTCTAAAAACGTCTACTTGAACAATAAGAGCCATATTTTCATACAAGTAGTTGAAAGCTCAAAGCCATTATCGTAGCTCATTGCCACACATATAATTTTCATAATCTTTTACGTTGTAATAGAATTTTTGTAAAAGATTATTTGTTTGAAAAGACTTTAAACATGTCGAGTCATATACGAAATTGATCCTATTTTTTAACCGACTTCAAAAAAAGAGGAGGTTCTCAATTCATCGGTATGTTTTTTTATGTTTGTTACCTCAATACTTTCGACTGGGTGAAACCGAATTTGATAATTCTTTTTTTATTTGAACGCTGGTGCTTCCCGTATGATCCCATTGTATTTGGTCCCAATCTGATAATGGCATCCATGAGAAAACCATAAAAGTCTTAAATTTGCTATACATACGTATAGCAAAGTGGATGTTAAATTACGAGTAACTCAATATCGCGCCAACCGATTTCGATGATTCTTTTTTTATTGGAAGGATATACTTTAAAGATAGTTTGGTGAGAGTTTGGTTGGGTTCTGATTACGGAATCCATGACAAAGTAACGGAACTCTTTAATTCTAAGGAGCAAATTAACGATACTCGGCCGAATCTTTTTTATGGTATCCGGATATTTAAGTCATCTACCATTACATAGATATGGCCAAGTAATTGTCGTAGTCGAATATGATGATCAATGGGACTTCTTAACGACTTACATTATTTGTAATTTGTCCAGTGTACTTCAAATTCACAAAAATCATAAAATAAAAAAATTTGAACAAAAAAAAACAACCGACTTCAAAAACACTATATCAAAACAATGATTAATTAATCTAATTCTAGTTATCGTAACTAGTAATTTTTGGAGTCGGTGTCATCCAAGATAGGTTTGTAACTATATTTATTATTAGTTATAGGTGAGATGTGCTTGAGTTGTGAGGAGGCTCTCTAAAAAAATTTTTTTTTGAGATTTCTTAAAATGTACCGATCCGAATCGGTCCGAATTGTATTCAAAATCTAAGTTTGGTCAACCTTTCGAATGGCGTGAACAACGATACAATCGGTCGAGCCGTTCAAAGTTATAAGAGGTTTACATTAATCCACACACAAACACACACACTGTAAAGGCTACTGCAATAAATTAATTAAAAAAAAAACACACACACACAAACAAACATACATACATACAGAGTTACGGACACCATCGCGGGAATCAGCGAACCTTCCTTGGACCTTAAAACGTCGAGATCGATTTTGGAAATCGGCGTAAAACCAATAACTTCCTAATTTTTGAAATTTTTCAATTTTCTTAGCGGGAAGTTAAAAATGTATGTAAGTTGGAGTTGTTGCAACCCAAAAGGAATCACAAGAGCGTTGCCTCACGTTAGATATATACGATCGCGGAGACATTTCGGGAAACAGTGTTGCTGGAGATGAAAACTGTAGTGAGTGATGATGCGTCACAAGAACTAACAAAGCCTGGGATAATATAAAAAGCACAGCCACACCCGCTTCGCTAACCTAACAATGCAATGCATCCGCTAGCATTCAGTAAATCCAAACAGTGCCCAAACAAATTTATAAGCACGTTGCATTTAAAAGAATCAAACATATGCAAAGCAAAGTTTAATTAAATACCTATTGTTGAAAATTAAATAAAGCGGTTTATCTCTATAATAATTTTATTGTAAAACTTCTTTTGAATATTTGTACCAAGTGGTTGTGAAATAAGATCTTGTGTAGTAGGTATTTTAAGGGCGTAGTAACATTTTTTTATGAAAATAAGGGACGAGACGAGCAGGACGTTCGGCTGATAGTTATTATTACGCCCTGTACAATGCAGTGCTGCTCAAGATTATTGAAAAACCTAAAAATTCTCAGCGGCACTACAACTACGCTCGCCACCTTGAGACATAAGACGTTAAGTCTCATTTGCCCAGTAATTTCACTAGCTACGGTGCCCTTCAGACCGAAACACAGTAATGTTTACACATAACTTCTTACGGCAGAAATAGGCGCCGTTGTGGTACCCATAATCTAGCCGGCATCCGGTGCGAAGGAGCCGGCCACTGGTGAAACCTTGGTACATGGTTTAGTCCGTTTGGTTGGTTTGGTACTAAGTTTTTGAGGCAAAATAAACTATTTGTATTTATTTGAGTGCTATATATTATGATGGTTGATGAGTATACAATAGTATTGTGATACAAGGCTGGAAAATAGTTTAATGCAAACGAGCCGTTATTAACATCCCCGAGCCGAAGGCGAGGATTTTTAACGTTCGATACACAAATATAGCCTCTGAAAGCACGCCATGTTTAACAACTGTATTGAAAGAAACATTGCAAAGATCAACTGTCTCTATTGGGCTAGATTTTATTATGTCCTCTGATTTCTATACAACAGCCCAGTCTTAGCCTCGATTTCACCATTGAAATAGTACGTGATTAGAACACTTTGAACTAAGCTTACGCCTGCAAACGAGTTCACAGATTCAATTCTAATTTCACCAACGCAAGCTAAACGTAGTTATAGCCTTAACGCGTTTAAATGCTGACCGCCGAATTTTGGACGTTCAACTTATTTGATCGCGTTCAATAGCTGTCACTGTCGTTATTGTAATAGAAATATTGAAATTTAACAATTTTTTTATGAAAAATTAGAGATGAGATGAGCAGGACGTTCAGCTGATGGTAATTGAAACGCCCTGCCCATCAATGCAGTCCGCTCAGGATTCTTGAAAAACCCCAACTTCTGACAGACACTACAGTAGCGCTCGCCACCATGAGACATAAGATGTTAAGTCTCATTTGCCCAGTAAATTCACTAGCTACGGTGCCCTTCAGATCGAAACACAGTAATTTTTACTGCTTTACGGCAGAAATAGGTGCTGTTGTGGTACCCATAATCTAGCTGGTATCCTGTGCAAGGGAGCCTCCCACTGGTACATTTACTACTGTACTTTACTCTACATTTGAAACATTCTATTGTTTAGGACATGTAAACTCAGTTTAAAACAAGCTAAAAAGAAATCGCTTTGTATTTAGTCGAGATCAAGATTGGCATTTGAACTCCTTTACGTAAACCTGAGTTTTATTAAACTCAGTTTAAAGTGTCATTGGTGAAATCGGGGGCTTAGCATTTTAATGAGATTTGTAAAGGAACAAATGGTACTAACTTGTGACATATGAGCGCTGAGGAGGATATCCTCTTTAATAGTGTTAATCCTACATTAAGCAGCGCCTGACGATAGCGTTTACCGCAATTGCTTGGTTTTGCTGTTTGAAGTAATCTCTCATAGACGACCTATATAGCCGAGTGGTTAGCGACCCTACCTACTAAGCTAGAGGTCCCGGGTTGAAATCCCGGTAGGTTCAAACTTATTAAACGGTTTATATGGTGAATATAGATGTTTGTTTCATGCATGTTTATATGTATTTTTAAGTAAGTATTTCGTATTAAATATATCGTTGTCTTGTACCCATAGATAGTACAGGCTATGCCTAATTTGGGGCAAGATAATTTGTGTAATAGTGTATCAATATTATAATTATTATTGTGAAGTTTTGGTGTGGCATTTTCCGTCGCATAATGTACCCTATCTATACTAATATTAAAAAGGGTTAAAGTTTGCGTGTTTGTGAAGCTGTAGGGGGTAATCTCTGTACTTACTGAACCGATTTTGAAAATACTTTTCCCAATAGAATGCAACATTCTTAGATGATTTATACGTAGAGATAGAGTCTCTTGTTGTTAGACAACCGATAAAAACAGGCCAGGAATATTAGTTTAGTATGCGTGAGAAGCACAGCCACTTTTCTCCAAAACTATAGGTAAGAACTAGACTGTTGAAACTTGATAAGTAGATGTATTCTGTGAACCACATTAACATTTTCACACAAAAGTAGAAAAAAAACCATAATTTTTGGGGGTTCAAGTATACTTAGAACTGAAACTCAAAAAGTTTTTATCATCAAACCCATACGTGTGGGGTATATATGGATAGTCTTCAAAAATGATATTGAGGTTTCTGATATAATTTTTTTTCTAAACTAACTAACAAAGTAACAAAGTGGTAAAATGTGCCCCCCTGTAACTTCATTACCATGCAAACTTCCACCGAAAATTGGTTTGAACGAGATGTAGTAAGTAGTCTTTTTTAATACGTATAAATGATGAGAGCTCATTTGCACTGTATGATTTTGAGCAAAGATTTTTTGTCTTTTCCGTTTAAATAATTGAATATAATTTTCCTTTCTATATTACTTTTATATTATGTGACTTGCTGCTGTGGAACCCTTCATGGGCAAGTCCGCTCCGAGTGCAAGTGCACTTGGCCGCTTTTTGCTGCCTTACAACGGCAACGTCCGGGAAGAAGTTAGTACTCACGCACCTCACACGTTTGACGTTACGATGCGTTACTATGAAATTTAAATATGGTAGGCTGCGTGTATAAACCATTATATTAAATTAATGCAAACATAGTTTTTTTTTTATTATAGAGATAATGTAACAGCATCATTTAACAACAGCGCGTTTTACAACAAAATTTCTTGCCTCTCACAGCCCCTTCGTGGAATCAAATAGCTGCTGATTTTTCCCGATCCGATGGGACTTAAAAACATTCTAGGTTAGAGCACATTTAAAGGCCGGCAAGGCTAGGAGGTTGCCTCAACACTCCCCCCACTCTTCCCCGTTTGTCCTTTCATATAAAAAAATAATAATTACTGAAAATTATTATGGGTACCATAACGGCACCTATTTCTGCCGTGAAGCAATAATGTGTAACTGTGTTTCGGTCTGAAGGGCGCCGTAGCTAGTGAAATTACTGGGCAAATGAGATTTAACATCTTATGTCTCAAGGTGACGAGCGCAATTGTAGTTCCGCTCAGAATTTTTGGCTTTTTCAAGAATCCTGAGCGGCAATGCATTAAAATGGGTAGGGTGTATCAATTACCATCAGCTGAACGTCCTGCTCCTCTCGTCCCTTCTTTTCATAAAAAAGGACCTAATTTTAATTAACCTTCAACATACTTATACCTATGACACGAGGTTAGTGAGGTATCGGCACTTTGCCATTAACAACCTTCCTAACCACAATATTATTAATAATGTGTCAAGTTTTACACAAATAAGGAAAAGCTAAGTTAGTCAAAAAAGGTTTTTGTTAAGTTCATGATGCAGACCGTCAAGTGTCCTCAGTGAGTATTGGAGCGTGTCTCAAGTATTATAAAGCATGGCCACTTTTTGTTATCGAGTACAGTGTACAGACTAAGTTATTAACAGTATAAGTTATAACCAAATCGATAAATTGTTCTCTACCAGGCAGAGAGATGACTTTAATATCCAAACTAGTTTTTTCTGATCTGTGATAATAATAATAATAATATTGACACACTTTTTACACAAATTATCTTGCCCCGAGTTAAGCATATATAGCCTGTGTAATGGGTTACAAGACAATGATATATTTAATACAATATACTTACTTAAACATACATAAATTCATATAAACATACATAAATACATTTAAACATCCATGACTCGGAAACAAACATCCATATTCATCATATAAATGCTTGCACCTACCGGGATTCGAACCCGGGACCTCTAGCTTAGTAGGTAGGATCGCTAACCACTCGGCTATACAGGTCGTCAAATGGTGATACCAATATTACTTTGAACAAAAATGAAAATTTAACACATTTATCCTATCTATAGACTTTATTATCCATTTTGTTTTGTTATGTAATAAAGTGATTTTGAATTTGAATTTGTGTGGTGGTGGTTTCTTATCAATAGATTTATTCTATTCAATTATACTATTATTGTACTAGCTGACACGACATACATCTATATATATACATAAAAATGAATTGCTGTTCGTTAGTCTCGCTAAAACTCGAGAACGGCTGGACCGATTTGGCTAATTTTGGTCTAGAATCATTTGTAGTTCATCATTTTAGAAGTACAGGGAAGGTTTAAAAGGTGAATAAATATGAAAATGCCCGGAAATAAATAAAAACAACAAATTTGTTTTTCCTTTGATGTGTCCCCCGTCGAATTTATTGACGCAACGGTTTGACAGTTATGCTGTGAAACAATTTCAATACAACAGCAGGGTGCATTTTTAGGTAGCAATTCTTGATGTTATAATATATTATTGACAAATTTATAAAAATAACATTATTTTATTTATTATATACAGAGCAACGTCTGTCGGGTCAGCTAGCATATGATAAATAAACTACTTTTATTATTTCGTAGAATGTGTTCCCTGTTGTTATAATGAAATTGCTTCACAGCAGAACTGTCAAACGGTGCGTCAATAAATTCTCTTATAGAAAGTATGTCCAAACGAAACAAAAATAATCCGATTTCTCAAGTTGGACGAAACTGCACTCCATGAAGTGAACCCCATTAGAATCCGTTCATTAGTTTAGGATTTCACTGGCAACAAACATCAGGACACTGGATTTATATTAAGATATTCTATAAAAAATACAATTTTTGCATAAACTAAACCAATTTGTTTGAATAACTATAGTCCGAAATATATTTTTTTCTGACGATAAGGAACGAGACGAGGACGTTCAGCTGATTGATACGCAATTGATACGCCCTGCCCATTATAATGCAGTGCCGCTCAGGATTATTGAAAAACCGAAAAATTCTGAGCGGCACTACAATTGCACTCGTCACCTTGAAACATAAGATGTTAAGTTACATTAGACCTTCAGACCGAAACACAATAATGTTTACACATTACTGCGTCACAGCAGAAAAAGGCGCTGTTGTAGTATCCACAATCTAGCCTATCTAATCATAAGTCAGACTCTATTATCAGCAATACTCTTATGTAAATAAATAAATAAAAGGTATTTATTTCAGGCATAATAAAACCCATAGTTACAAAAAATTTTGGACACTGTAAAGGGGTGCCAAGTTAAAAGTAAAATTAGACTAACTAAAACTATATAAATTTTGTACAAATTTGTGCAGTCATTTTTTGTTCTTGTCCATGTGAACAGAGATCCAGCGCTTAAACACTGGATTCCTGATGTCGTCAGAGACAGCCACGAGTATTTATGGAGTATATATGGAGTGCTCTCTTGACGGTCACAAAGAAAGCCACCAGCACTCATTTGGCACATCCATAAAGCCGCTCTTCCTTTCAAGCTTCTCTCAGCAGTCTCCTCGAATGCCGCTTGCCTCTTATCATGAGCTGTTTGTCTTATCGCATGTTATAAACTCGCTAGCCACTTTAGCCACGTATTACCGATGAAGCTTTTTAAGTTTTGACCTTCTCTGTTAGGGTAAAATTACCTACTAGCTGACCCGGCAAACGTTGGTATGCCATATAAATTATTTTTAGAGTTAAACCGTTTCTTGGACATTGCAACATTACCTTATTTTTCTAAAATAAAATAATTGTTCTAATATAAACGTACTCCTTATAATATTAGCTACCTGCCAATAAAAGTCCCGTCAAAATCGGTCCAGCGGATCGATATATATCAGAGATTAGCCGGAACAAACAGAAAGACTGACAGTCAGATAATTTTTTAAAAAAATGTTATTTTGGTGTATCTACCTATATATATTCATACACATGTAGAAAAAAACGGTTATTTCAATATTACAAACAGACACCCCAATTTTATTTATATGTATAGGTTTACTCATGTGTCAATATATTAATGTGAGACGGAATATACTAGATGACCTGACAACCGGATCACATGTGAACAATTATGATTTGTCAATATGTGCATAATCTCCCTAGTATTCAAAATACTAGGGAGGTAATGCAAAACTGTCTGTTAACGACTTGTCAGTCAAAAAGGGTTACAGTAGTAATAGATTCGCTTTCCTTTTCCATTTTGTTGTATCTCTGTTAGACAGCTTGTAGAGTACATCTGTAGCGGTTTTTATCCGAAACATAAGAAGACAGTCGTTGTCTTCTTTGATGTTGCCAAGGCTTTTGACAAAGTCTGGCATGAAGGAGTTATAGAAAAACTATACGCTCTAGGCCTCCCGGTTCGATTAGTACGCATAGTGGCTTCATATCTTTATGACCGAACTTTTCGTTTCAGACACGAAGGTTTCCTGTCCCCTCCACGCCTTCTCACGGCTGGGGTTCCACAGGGCTCAGTGCTCTCACCGCTTCTATACATATAACATACAAACGAAATTCCCGACTTAGCCGATTAGTAGGCATATCAAGTTAATATTTTTTAAGGTAAAGTGTTTTATTATAATTATCAGATTCTAGATACGTTGCTTAAACATGTACACAAATTATATTACCAATAATATTTTGAAAAGCTACCCACAGTCAATATGATAAGTTCTCTTAAATATTTTCTAGGAAGTTAAATTTAAAGTTGAAATAACGCTTACAATTAATATAATAATAGATTATTATTATAAGTTTGTAAATAGTTATAAAAGTTTAATGAGAAGATTTCCTTATTGTTTATTTGAATATTTATATCTCAATAAACGATTGTAAAATGAACATTATGTTAAATTAGAATTTATATAATGTATTTATTTTTAAGTATTATAATGCAATAATCGTGAGTGTATATTGAATATATGTACGTCCGTTTAGGTGTTAAGTTTTGTATATATATTTGCATATTTATGTATATAAACTAGCAAATGAAATATCTTATTCAATCGTATAAAAGCGATAACTTATAAATGGCCTTCAGTACCATAAGATCTTAAGTTGCTAGCTGTATGTTTCCAAAGATTATGAAATAGAATAAATAATATAAATAACGCGAAAATGCTCCTTTTGGATCTCAAAACATATTACAGTAAACATAGTATAGTATGTCGGAGTTCAAATAATTGGATATTACCTACAGGTGGCTTAGTCCGAGACCAAGACTGTGTCATTAATCCTACTAATATTATAAATGTGAAAGTTTGTATGTCTGGATGTATGTTTGAACTTCATTAACGCAAAATCTACTGAATAGATTTTGATGAAACTTTACAATAATATAGCTTACACACCAGAATAACAAATAGGCTATAATTTATAAAACTATAGTGTGAAGTATACAAAATATAAAAGAAGTGTGATTGTTACTAATGAATACAACTAGCGCCATCTCTTATCAGCTAGCAAGGAAAATATGAATACAATTTATATGGCAAAACAACGTTTTGCCGGTCAGCTAGTTATATATATAAGTAAACCCGCGCCGCGTAGATTTCGCATGATTATGTATCATAAAAACGGTTAAGCCGCTTCTGGGATTAGTGTGCACAAACAAACAGTAAAAAACTTTTACATTAGTACCTACAGTATGCATAAATTGTTTTATTTGTAAAATGCATGTGTCTGTCTCCTTCATTTCAAATCCAAACCACTTTATTCATGTAAGTCAAGGAACTGACACTTACGAATGTCAAAAGTTTTCTTTTCTTTTTACTTTAATCACCACTTCGGGAAAGGTTGAGCTCTAAACAGAATAAGTGGCAAGAAACTTATTATCTACCACTCTTAAATCAAAATTTACAACGTCATCGTTTAACAAATAATTTTAATTTATATATATTACTAGCTGCCCCGACAGACGTTGTTCTGTTAATAATAAAAAAAATGCTTGCGGGCGGTATTTTTGTCAGATTCGTTCTTAGCCGAGCTCTACTCGACGAAAGGAATATACATATATACATACATACATATAATCAAGCCTCTTTCCCGTAGGGGTAGGCAGAGACCACTTCTTTCCACTTGCTACGATCCTTACATACTTGTTTCGCTTCGTCCACTTTCATTACTCCTTTCATACATGCTCTTCGGTTTAAGGTACTCTTGACCTGGCCTTTTTTCAAGACGTCCCTGATTTGATCTCGTAACGTCCACGTAGGTCTACCCCTTCCACCACTTTCATTCACACTGGCCTTATACACTTTCTTCGTCAATCGTTCTTCATTCATTTTCTCGACCATGTCCAAACCATCTCAGCAGCGAAAGGAATATTCCTACTAAATTTCAAGTCTCTACGCCTTATGGTTCCAGAGATATCATGATGGGTCAAAATATAGATGGAAATCTCTTATGTATATTTGAAATATTAAAAACCTTGCATATTATAAAGCAATTACCTTATCGTAACAATTAACTTAGTTATATTTAAAATATTCATCAAGGCTATAGAATGTCTTATCTGCAAGCAATCTTCTTAATTTTACTTTAAATTGATTCTTTTTTAACTAACATAGCATTACAATTTCAGTTTTCTTAATGAAAATAAGGGACGAGACGAGTAGGACGTTCAGCTGATGGTAATTGATACACTCAGGATTCTTGAAAAACCCAAAAATTCTGATCGGCACTACAATTGCGCTCGTCACCTTGAGACATAAGGTGTTAAGTCTCATTTGCCTAGTAATTTCACTAGCTACGGCGTCCTTCAGACCGAAACACAGTAATGTTTATACATTACTGCTTCACGGCAGAAATAGGCGCCGTTGTGGTACCCATAATCTAGCCGGCTTCCTGTGCAAAGGAGCCCACTGGTAAAGACATATTTTTTAATCATCGGTAAATTTAAATGATTTTGATAACTTGTATTATCGTTTATAATGATAAACTAAAAAAAAGGAATACAGATACCTGTCTAAATTTTTTTTATAATAAGGTTAGCATTTTTGTAAAAAAAACGCATTTTTACTATTATAAAGCTCTAAAACCATTCGGGAGTAGTTTCAATCTCTCTCATCTGATGTATTGAGACCCTCAATATCACCCTCGGAAAATCGCAAACGGAGACGTCTGCAATTTTTTCGAGCGATTGGCGAACTATGTACTTACCAGCCCTGCCTTTATATCTATTTACTTAGATATACGTCTAGATAGTGTTTTTTTGGAGAGGAGGAAAATACATTTACGCATTGAAGATCCCGAAATGGGGCCGATATGTCGGTCTTGGGTGTAAACACACCCTACCGACTAAAAACCTCGTCTGTGCTGATAGTCCTAAGGGCTTTTACAGCGAAGCCAAGCGTAGGTTAGTTCAGTAATGATAGAGTGTGACAGTTGTTAACACGTTGAAAATAGCAACGAACTGCTAACCTCTATTTTCACACTAAAACAAAAGGTACGTATCGCGAGTGTAAGACTTGAGAGTAGCTTGTTATTCATACTAAAGAAATAAACCTGGCCTGTTGTCATGCGTTGCCTACCAACAATATTAATAACATTTAGTTATACTCATAGTTATAATGTTTCATTATTATATGTAATAGTTATGTACACTTATCACTTCACATCAAGTAGGGTGACTTTGTTACCCGTTATATTAGTTGGACGGTTTGCAACATGTCGGTGTCGGAATTAATTAGTTAATAAAGAGCGGCGCTAAAATGGCGACAGTAAATAAACACAAGGGATATAAAAATACATACATTTCGGAACGACTTGTATAAAATAGAAGCCGCGCGCTGGCGTAAGCTCTGACACAAACTACGAGCCTCCTTGTGCGTACATAATTTGCTTGTTTGGAAATTTCAATGATTTACTTAATTTTTTTTTTGGTTAAGTAGCTCCGTGTGTTTATTTAATAATGCCATTTTAGCGCCACGCTATATGCATAGTAATATATAGAGTAGCACTTACAGACAAAGCACACAGGAGCGGTGGCTTCACTGAAGAAGCCGGAGAATAGAGTCGGGCACAGGTGGGGCGCGAGTGACAGCGGTGAATTACACGAAGTTACACGAACGTCGGCAAACTGTACTACACTACGATACGTGCGCCGCGCGTGAAAACTGCAATCACACTGCCGAGTGACGAGTACCGACTGCCGAGTGCGGAACATTCGCTGCGACTTGCAACCTTACCACAACACACCACGCCAAAGAATTCTACTAATATCTTCCCTTTCTTGGCGTTAATCGTTATGCCAACTTACGGCCGTTTTCAATAACGTATCTCTAGTTATGTTACGGATAGATTGTTATCATCGTTTAATGACAAGACTTATCTATCCATAGTTATGTCCAATATAGTTTGTTATTAGTTATAGCCCAATGCTATTGTTATTGAAAGTAAGCGTAAAAGGATAGATTTGTCTACCTCTAGTAAGATAAACTAAGGATAGACAGGTTATTAAAAACGGCCGTTAATGGCTGACAGGCAGTATTGAGAGTTGCGAATGCAACGGGCAATTACTAGTATATTATAATAAGTACAAGTAACCACGCACTGAACAGTGGCCGGTGGTGGTGACTAAAGCTTAAGGCGCGGACTGACTTGGATTGTAAACGCTACAACCACTAGTAAAATATTTGAGTTGATCATGTGGCTAAGCTGCAAATGGGCATTTATTTTACTGGTTTTCTTTTGTTTATTCAAAATATACATATTACATTGAATAATTGTTCGGTTTAAGTTTTAGATAAATACTAATTCTATTAAATTCTCTAAAAAAAAGAATGTTGTTATCGCTGAATATTCAGAGATTTTAAACTCCAAAGTTTATTTTTGGGAAGCAACTTCCAAATTTTTTATTGGACATTTCAAATTATATATAAATATTCTATTCAGTTCAAATTTTTCTTTAAGTCATTCATTTTGTAAAGTATTTTTTGCGTCGCAATATTTTCATTGCGTTATGTTGTAATCGACTCTCTAAGAATCCAATTTTTGTGAATATTGAGGTATGACCGCGCCTTAAGCTCTGTTCAAACTGAGGCGAATAACGCGCGAGACGTTTTAGAGCAATTCGCTCGCTCGCTTAGCCTCTCAAACTGACGTGACTTCCCGCGTGTCATTTTTGTATCTTCAGTGGAGAAACATCGTGCATTGTGAGATTAAACAATCCTGCCGGGCGTCCCGCTCTTGATTCGTTTCAACTTGAGCGACTACTCGCGTCAATTTGAACACGTCCATATACCTAAGTTAGCTGACACAATCGGCGGGAGCGACTTCCGTCCCCCGCGATAGTAGCCTCAGTTTGAACAGAGCTTAAAGTTAGCGACACCCGCGGCTTGGTGGTAACATTATGAGAATTATTCCAAAGTCATAACCATCCTTTAGGCTTGTTGAACTATGCTGTTCCCACATATTGTATTTTCTTTGATTAACGCGAGTGTTACTTATTTATTTAAATAAATTAGGTACTTTTTAGAGGCATAAAAGGCATTTATTTGACTTGATTCCTTTAGAATTTTTTTTTTGATGTCATCTCCAATATACTAGATACTACTATCGCTTAGAAATAAATGGCGCTCTGAGAGAGAAGAAGCGGCGCAAGAAACTCTCCCAGAATAATTTTTTTGCGCTCATTGTGGATTTGAAGGATTGAAACAAATTATGTAGCAGTTGTAAGTAACATTTTTCAATTAGATTTTAGGGTAAAAGTAAAACGCTTTCAAGGGAGACTGTCCCGCTGAAAATGTGACTGCTTAAAAAAGTTAATTAAATATAACTAATTAAATAATAAAAATAATTTTGGTACTTATGTTTTAATATTCAGACTATTCAGGTACACTAAAGTATTAATTGAGACATGAAAAAAAACCAGCGATGATTTAGGTCGAATATTCTCGAAAACCATTATTTACCCACAGGTTGTCAAGTTCAAATATTTTGATTAAAAAAAACTACTAATGGGTCATTATTTTGCGTATGCTAACTATACTGAAAACGGACAGTGCATTTATAAGCCGTTTCAAATTCCAAAAATATTTTTAACCAAAGTAGAATATGAAATCACTTATTGAACGACAAAACCACCTACCAGCCATTCAAAAATTTATGTCTCAGACCTGAGAAGAACGGGCGTTTCCTATCCTGACAGAGCATCGACATTGCGACTGGTTTCTAATGCGTTACTTCCATGCTGGAATTCGTGTTCAGAAATTACTCTTTTTGATGTTAAAAGTAGCTTTTACCCGCGACTTTGTCCATGGAATAGTTACTTTGAGCAGATTTTTTTATACTTTAGGATACTTTGCAAACAATAGATACACATACAAACTGCTCTTCCGCTGCTCGCGGCGATCTTGTACGATATACGATACGATACTTGTCACACATTGACAGTCTCTTTAATAGTATTTCCCTGCGAACTTTAATCTCCTTTTTCATTCCCATGTAGGTCAAAGTTTCAAAAATGCTCGAACAAATACTTATAAATTTCTCCTTGTCCTCAAGTGCCTAAATACGTTTATGGTGTCATTTTCTATAATGACGAACTTTCATACAAACTTCCATCCCCTATCTCAACCCCTCCATTTATTATTCGCAATAAAAAGTAGGCTATGTCCTTTTCCAAGCTCTAGTCTATTTCATCAAAATCGGTTTACTGGTTTAGGCCTGAAAACGTAACAAACAAACTTACATTTACAATATTAGTAAATCTTACTAATTTATAAATTTAGATTTAAGCCGAGTTTTACATGGTTCGTCATGCTCACTGAATGACATTGTATGCCGCGGCGTCGTGTACCTACCGGATCGTCTCCTTCCCTCAAATATGTGCGAAGGGAATGATGGCTGGTCCACGCATCAACTCGTGAACGGGTACTGCTTGTGCTACCAGGTCGACCGGTTATAGTTAATTAATCATTGTATTTGTTGGATGCTATATGTGACAGTAATCACGACTATCATGTTCACGAAGCATCCTTACACAAACAATGAATTCAAGCTCTGAAGGTTGATGCATTGCATCCAACACACGATAATTTATATTTATACAACATAATATTTATTACTTTTTAATACGACTCATATATTGGATGCAGCACGTTACAAACTAATTTGTTATGTATATTACAGCCATTGTTAAATACTCTATTTGATTGAAAAGAGTGGCCGTTTAGTTTCTTAAGTGATCTTCTCACGAGCTCAACTTTTTACGAACATAATATGGTAAATTCAGTAAAATAAAAGAAATATTTGTAGTGAGTTTCGGCCTAACTGAAATAAGTTTATTTGACTTTGAGTGATTTAAGTCAGTGACATTTGATAATCAAATAATTCAATATTTTTAAATTACGAATTTTCTAGCTGTCATTTGAAAAAAGTTTCACTCCGTAGTCTCCTCCAGTGGGAGGCTCCTTTGCACAGGATGCCGGCTATTATGGCTACCACAACGGCGCCTATTTCTGCCGTGAAGCAGTAATGTGTAAGCATTACTGTGTTTCGGTCTGAAGGGCGCCGTAGCTCATTTGCCCAGTAATTTCACTAATTACTGGACAATTGAGACTTAACATCTTATGTTTCAAGGTGACGAGCGCAGTTGTAGTGCCGCTCAGAATTTTTGGGGTTTTTCAAGAATCCTGAGCGGCACTGCATTATAATGGGTAGGGCGTATCAATTACTGAACATTCTGCTCGTCTCGTCCCTTACTTTCATAAAAAAAAACGTAGAAGAACGTTCCTTGAAAACCTCATTGTACAGTAACGCCGCGTCGTGTGAAGGTGGAATTCAGCGGCAGGAATCAGGTCCAACAGCTCTTCGAAATACTCCCCTTGATAAATGCGGTAGAAGACACACAATGAACCGACGTCTCTACGCAACGTCAAGTCATCTAGCCGTTAGAACTGGATCCCCGACAATCGCAGCAGATCTGCATTGCCTGTGGTCAAAAGGTTCGTGCTGATACTGGGATTTACCAGACCAGAGATAACACCAATACACAATTTTTAAAGAACCCATCATACTGACTTTCCAATTTTTGAAGATAATATAAATCATTTTGCGAGAGATTATTAAAACAACTATTTATCAATACAAAATTTTATTTTAAAACATTATTTTCTATCTCACAGCAACATATTTACAATGCATCATTAGCAACTTAAACTGAACGGGTGATCACTTTTAATTAATTATGGATAGAATTCAAGTGTGGCGACGGATTGGGGTTAATTTGAAGCTGGCATGAACACAGGTCCAATTACGTTATACTGGCAAGGCTGCAGATTGATTTGCATTTAAAATCAAAAGAATTATATCGTGCAGTAAATACGTAAGTAAGTAAGCACACTATTCTTCTTAGTCGTGTGTCAACTGTCACTGTCTGAATCAAATCCGAACTAATAAATATTTTACATTGCTGCTTATTGACCACGAATATTTTAAGCAACTGGAGTAAATGCGGCAATGTATAGATACAGCAGTCGAAGCTTACTATGGTGTAATTTTTGGCATGTTCCATATTTCGGCTTTCTTTTTATACGACATGTTTTGTCTATATTATGTATAGAACGTCATTGAGCAAATAAATCGTAAAGTGTCGATACAGGCCACTAACTTGGTTTCGGCCGATGGTACTTCACTAACTTACAGCCTATGCCTAACTTAAGCCTACATCTGTCTATACTCTAGACTTCCAATATACTAGAACTTCTGAACATTACATACAAATTAAATTTGTAATAAAAATTCATGAACGATGCAGGACTCGAGCCCGCGACCTTTCGGGTGCCGTCCGAACGCTCTTACCAACTGGGCAAACCGTTCGAATGACGCATGGATCGTTAATTTTGGTATGTCTTATTTAACTCTCGGGTTGTGGATCCATCTACATGATCTACTTAACAGTCGATAACCTGTTCAACCCTAATAATAGGAAATTGGCTTGAGTTGTCGCTCTTTGGAATCTATACAATTTGTCATTTTAAAGCACGGAATAGTAAAAAAAGAAGAACTCCCAGCTTTATGCCTACGAACTTTATGCTAGTGTGTTTGCGGTTACGGGGTATACCATATACACAATTTTTTCTCCCTTAAATAACCATATATCCACAAATACTTTTATATTATTGTTTATACACTTTCCACAACGCACGGCGGCATTTTTAAGATATTTTATTGCGACGCAAACTGATCTGTCACAGACGATGGCAAATCTCATAATGGCGGCCGACCGGCTTGTATTGGTGTAAGTATATGCGTGGGTCTATGTATTTACACGTTAACCGGCTTGTTTTGGTGCCTCACTGTTATGTAAGGTGACAAGGAGTCCTAATTTTTCTACTCGTCCGTGTTTTAAAGTGGTAGTTGGTATAATTACTCCCAGAAGTGAGGGATGTCACTTTAAAAATAACAAATTGTCTTCTGAACATATTTTTTTTTTGTAGAGCTTACAAGTCCTCTACTTTAATCGTCAGTCGTTTAATAAAAGTCAGACACGTTTCACGTTTCAGGCATTCGCTCCTTAATACTTTGAATATTAAACTACCCGCTAGTGCACACACTGACAAATCAAAATCTGTCACGCATGATCGGGCTGTCAAATCGCCTATATGGTCTATGGTCTAGACTGTATTTTAGACCGAGACAAACATGTAACGAGCGATGGCAATTAAAGGTATGGAACAAAAGAGAACGAGCATATATAGCGAACCCGAATGAAAGAGATGGAAGACTTTAATGTGACGTTCTTTTCGAAGTTCTTAGTATGTGTAGAAGGCTTTTCAAAAGTCATTACGCCACACAATTAGGAGTCAGTACAACACTAATCAATAGAGAAAACAATATCTATGAATAAATGAATGAAAGCTTTATTAATAATTTATGTACAGTTAGCAAAATATGATATTCTAGCTAGCGCCTGAGATTCCGTTTGATAATGATTTTGTGTCGTTTTTTAAACGCAATATCTAATGTTGAGAGTGAATTAATACTTAAATCATGAACACAGGGTGCAACACTTTGAAGCGGTTTCAAATTTAACGCTTATTTATGGTTAAAATCAATTTATATATATAACTTCCGTCGGAGCGTAAATACCTTAACGGGCCGTTTCATAACCCTTATTAAATCTTAGTACTCGTTCTGTCGAGGTGCGCAAGTATGGCAACTCTCCATTGCTAATTCATAACAAATAAGGTATTTAAATACTACTAAAACGTTGACTTTAGTCTGTCAGGTGACTCGGCGATGAGGGTAGGTAGAAAACATAAAAGAAAACCTTACAAATATTGTTAAAGGTAAGACGCAAACAAGAATAAGATTCGCACTATGTAGTAAAACGATAACAACTCCATTTTTTAGGTTTCCAGGTCTTGAAAGGGTGTTTATGTGAAAACCAAATAAGCGACGCCATTGTAAATTATTACCTATATCTACTGATTCAATTAAATTTGTAACCAAAATTTAAGAACGATGCGGGACTCAAAACCGCGACTTCTCGGGTTCCATCCGAGCGCTTATCCAAATGAGTCGACCATTAGAGTGACGTATGGTTCGTAAATCTCGGTATATCTTGTTCAACTCTCAGGTTGTGGTTCGATTGTGGGTTCGAGTCTCGCATCCAGGGCGGTGCAACTTCCCTACATTGGCACATGAAAAAAATTGCATTGAAAGTGCTGCCATCTATTCTATTAGGTACGCTGCAACTTCATCACGATGGTCATCATTTTACATGGATAGATAGAGCTAGTGATAGTCAAAACTTACTTAACTTACTTATTAAAGCAACACTTGACTATCGTGTTGTAATCATAGAATGCCTCTACTTATTTATAGGTAACCCCTGAACTTAACAAACAACAACAACTTAACATCAGTATGTAATCAATACGGTCTACAACAACAGTAAAAACTAAAAACATAATGACCGCCATTTAGCGATGGTACGCCACGAGCGTAAAAATAACGTGGCGCCATCTCTTAGCCTGGGTACACTGATTTTATAAAATAAAATAATAGTTAAAAAAAAACTAAAGAACACGCTTTATATAAAATTCAACTAAAAAAAAGAAAATAAATTTAAATTGAAAATAGAGTAAAAAACTATTATATATTTCATTATAAAAAAAGCATGGGATGAAGAATTGTTATTATTTTAATAATATCTTAAAGAGCAGCACCCCACGCTTTTTTTATAATGAAATATATACTTCATATTTTTTTACACTATTTTCAATTTAAATTTATTTTCTATTTTTAGTTGAATTTTATATAAAGCGTGTTCTTTAGTTTTTTTTTAAATTATTATTTATTTTTTATTTTTTAGTTAATTTTTTTAGATTGAATGAAGGGATTTTAATATTTGCGAATAAAAATATTTTAGTTACATTGAATGATCACTTAATTCAGCTTTCCCGAGATCCCCGAACTAGCTCTTATAATAATTAGCTCAGTTAAATCACGCATTAATAATTTATAATGGAAATATAAATTCAATGTCGCGCGTTTCCTTTGTAGTTTACAATAAATTACTAGATGGCGCTTATTAGTGATTTATTTATCTAATAATTATATAAATTAACAAAAATCATGTTTTGCAATTGAAAAATTTAATAATTTTATCAAATAAGTGTAATGTCATCGGTCCTCGATAAATCTACAAAGTTTGAACGAAATCTAGCCGTTTAAAGTGGGTCAGAATCGCGCCCAAAGAAGTCGGTTACAAACATACAAATATATAAACATACAAGTGAAGCTAATATAAAGCGTGTAAAAACATCGGTGGTCATCTACCTCTAGTATATAGTTATATCTCTATTATCTATGCCCGCATAGTTCATAAATTTTGGTTACAAATTTAATTTAATTTATCCCAGAAGCAGGGGCGTGCATTAGGCACTGTAGATCTAACTAGTCCCAGTTGAGCCTGGAGATTGCTTACCGTAGGTATTTAGGAAAACTTATGAGTAGGGTTCAATAGAAGTTTGGTTATAAAATAAGAGAACCAAATTAAACTAAATTAACATTAACACTATATTTATTTAGGTTCATAACGGGGTAGGCACTGCCTAATTGCCTATATGATATGCACGTCCCTGCCCAGAAGTGAGGGATATCCCTTATAACAAATTGCCTACTGATTCAGTTCATACTACGATTAGTATCGACGCGTGTGGGTTGTTTTCAGTTAGCAGGCGGCAGTCAACAGGCAGCCAGCAGCGTGTCGTACGCCAGCCGCAGCAGGTAGCGGGCGCGGGGCGTGGCCAGCGGCCGAGCGAGTGCGGGCTCGAGCTCCAACGACGACAGCGGCGGCACGTAGCGCGGGAGCGGGCTGCCTGCACACACACGGGGACTGTTGTAATATAAGTGGACCAGTGGGAGGCTCCTTTGCACAGAAAGCCGTACGTATATATGGGCGCAAATCGCCACCTACCGTCAATTGTTTGTAACTATTGATATTTATGTTTTAGTTTATCGTTAAAATGAATATATTATTATAGATATATCTGAAATATATAAGATTTAAATACAAATAGATATTTGTAAACATAAAACTTTTATTTATTAAGGTCTAACTAATTTAATTAATTCTATTTCGAAACTTGCTTGCAGCGCAATTTTCTTACTTCGTAATGTTTGTTCAAATTAAATGAACAAACTATTGTATAAATCATTTGAAGTTATATAAATTCACTAAAACATCTATTGAGCTGTATTTAGGAATTATTTTACAATACCTAATTTTATTTATGTTTTAAATAAGTTTTATCTACTCTGTTTCATCTAAGCGGAGGTCCCACCGGGTGACTCTAATTGATTTCTGTGCTAAATTGTTTCTCGGCCATTTCTGAACCAATTTTAAAAATTTCGATAATTTTGATTTTCGACTTCATTCAATTATTTTAATTAAAAACAAACATGATTTACAAATTATTCCAAATTAGCACGCGCTGCTTATATTTATTTAAAAATTCAGCAGATTGATCAAATCTTGTTTAATTAATTATGTTTTGTCTTTCTACATATACTTAGTTAACCTCGCTTCGCTCAAATATACGCAGCAGCGAAGCGGTACGACGAGCAACTGCGGCATCCTAGTAATATTGACACACTTTATACAAATTATCTTGCCCCAAACTAGGCATAGCCTTGTAGTATGGGCACAAGACAACGATATATTTTAGTTCGGAAATAAACATTCATATTCACCACATAAATGTTTGCACGTACCGGGATTCGAACCCGGGACCTCTAGCTCAGTTGACAATCACAACCGCTCTGTAAAGAGCGTATTGACTGAGAATAAGTTCAGTCATAGTTACCCATCACATTCAGCAGCTCCAGCAGCTTGTAGAACATCTTGTCCTGCACGTCAAGCTGCGGGTCCCTCGCCAGCAGCTCGTCACTGCTCTCGTCCCGCGCACTCGCCCACTCGTCCCGCAGGATGCAAGCTGTCCAGACCTGCGAAAGTATCCGTCACAGTTTCACTCCGCAGTCACTATTAACCCTAACCACTCAACTCCTTACAATTCGGTCTCAACGGCGCAAAATACCATTCTCAAATGAACGTAAGTGCGGGTTCTAGTATTCCACATCAATTTGTAAATCGTAGTTTCTCGAAGTCAAAATAAACAGAAAAGGTAGTGTATTTTTTTCTAATAATACATTCGAAACGCGGTGTGTGATTCGTATGTATCATAAAACAAGTAAATGTACTTGCCTTCTAATACTTTTTTACTTATTTTATTATTATTATATTATTATATATATTATTCCACATCAATTTGTAAATCGTAGTTTCTCGAAGTCAAAATAAACAGAAAAGGTAGTGTATTTTTTTCTAATAATACATTCGAAACGCGGTGTGTGATTCGTATGTATCATAAAACAAGTAAATGTACTTGCCTTCTAATACTTTTTTACTTATTTTATTATTATTATATTATTATATATATTATTCCACATCAATTTGTAAATCGTAGTTTCTCGAAGTCAAAATAAACAGAAAAGGTAGTGTATTTTTTTCTAATAATACATTCGAAACGCGGTGTGTGATTCGTATGTATCATAAAACAAGTAAATGTACTTGCCTTCTAATACTTTTTTACTTATTTTATTATTATTATATTATTATATATATTATTCCACATCAATTTGTAAATCGTAGTTTCTCGAAGTCAAAATAAACAGAAAAGGTAGTGTATTTTTTTCTAATAATACATTCGAAACGCGGTGTGTGATTCGTATGTATCATAAAACAAGTAAATGTACTTGCCTTCTAATACTTTTTTACTTATTTTATACTTTATCAAAACTAAATTGATTTTAAATCCATTCTATTTAAACTTGCGCATAGCGTTTTCTAGCCAAAACCAACCAGTGTACTATTTACCCACGTATTTTATTTGACTTTTATTATGTGCTAGCCTTCAAGCGTAATAAGTATGACATTCTACAAAACTGTTAGCAGAGAGCGAGCAATAAATAAGTTATGTATGTCGAACGATAGTACACACTTGGAAGGTGGATTGATAAACGTCCGAATATTTAATAATTAATTAATTAACGTGCATGTGTTTACTAATTACGAAGCGAGAACAGCATTCCGATCTAAGTAACAATGCCAAAACATTACAATAGTGTCACTATCACTACATAGAATAAAACAAAGTCGCTTCCCGGTGTCTATCCCTATGTATGCTTAGATATTTAAAACTACGCAACGGATTTTGATGCGGTTTTTTTTTAATAGATAGAGTAATTCAAGAGGAAGGTTTACATATATATAATACATGCATAATATAGTAAGATAAACACTGATAACTTCAGAGGATTTTAATGTGTCGTAAATGAACACATTTTTTTCGCTTACATTGCAAATGCTTGCTGAACCTTACGAGATAAATCTAAATAATGTATATACTACAATATCGTACATCTTTAAAAGGTCTACATACATTCTCGAAGATAAATCAGATTTAAAATGCATGTTGAGACATAAATAACGGGATCACTCGGGAATACCTACGTTATATTTTACTTTTAACTTTTGACACAACGAAGTATGTCCGGGCAGCTAGTTTATAAATAAAATAGACAATTTTATACGAAAGAAGGACACACCTGCAGCCGGAGTGACTCTCGTAGCTGATCATCCGCCACCAGCTCCAGCAGGTCAAGCGCCTTTTTGTAGTCGAACTCCGACAGCGAGCGGCTCTCACACTCAGCGTACATCTGTGGAAGAGTAGGCTGGGTTAGTAGTGTTACGACAGCCGCAGCCAGGGGGCAGACCAGGGTTTTGCACCGGGTACCTGCTGGGTACTGCAGGGGCACTGCATTTAAAGGGTACTCTACCACTCTACCAGTCACACGGAAAACAAAGGCCATGCCTCACACCCTGCCCACCCCTGTCAAACCTGGTCGCTTACAAAGGAAAGACTTAAAAGCTGTCAGAATGCCATGGAGAGAAGCTATATTGACTTAAAGCTAAGATATATAAAAAAAAATTAACAAAAAACAAACGACTTTAAAAAAAACTGTTCTGCACATAATAGTATAAAAATAAGAGTATTTTTTATACAATCTAATTAATTAATCTTAATTAAACAAAAAAAACATCAAAATCGGTGTACGCAGTCGAAAGTTCTGAGGTAACAAACATAAAAATAAATACAGTCGAAATCAGAACCTCCTCCTTTTTAAAATTTTAAATAATGTGAAGTGATAATAAAAATAGTGAAGAACATTTATATTCGTAACAAAACAAAAGCTAAAGATGTGATACAGTGGACAGTGAGACTGAAGTGGATATGGGCTGGCCACCTACAGAGATTTAAAACAATCCGCCGTTCTCAAGCAGTCACAAATTGGGTTACTCGAGATACAACAAGAAGTAAGGGAGCGGCCATTTAAAAGATGGGAAGACGACATGGTAAACTTTGCAGGGAGACATTGCTAGAGAGAAGCCAGGGACACACACCAGTGGAGAAACTTGGAGGAGGCTTTCACGCCTAACTTTATTTTATACTCATTTTTTAAATAACTTAGATTAAAAAAAATACTAGTTTATGTGAATAGGATTAAAAAAGCCCTTTTGGTTTTCATCATTTCAGCCGGAAGACGTCCACTGGTGGACAAAGGCCTTCCCCAAAGATCGTCATGAGTATCGGTGCTGAACTGCCATCATCCAACGTATTCCGGCGATATTGATAAAATCATCGATCCATCTTGTGTCCTACTACTTTGTGTTTTATTTTATTTATTTTACCTGCACGAGACGTTCCGGCGGTAGCGGCGCACAGTCTTCGTCCAGACCGAAGTGCAAGCGCAGCTCAGCGGGCAACGCACGGTGCTGCGCGGTAAGGCTGAGCAACCTCTCGGTCTGTGCCCACGCCTCCGCATTCCTCTCTTCCTCTTCGTCATCATCAGCCAACAGGCCAAGTTTCGCGAGAGAAGCCATTGTCTAGAGAGAAGGTGATGATAATATTTTTGAAGTTAAAATATGAGACGGTTTCATTGAATATAATAGAAAATGTTAGGTTTTCGCATTCGTTAATTTATTTCTAATAAAGCCTAACAATAGGGTAAGAATATCGTCATCGTTATAAAAAACTCACTTGTTATATTGCACCCATTGACGTATAATTAACAACTAGACCCACAATCACGCTCAAAAATTGTCTGAAAAACTCTGCCTACGCGTCTATAAAGCAGAATTTCGTTCGAATGTGTTTCGACCGCTCTTTGAATACAACGCCACGCAATGAAGTGTTCAGTAAAAAACTGTCCGAATAGCAATATATCCAAACAAAAGGACGTTTTTAATCATTTTACTAAGTAATTACATTTTAATTGTTAAAACAAAATGTTGTCTCGTGTTCGCGTGAGTGATATAGTGTTACTACATCTAATGACCATAACAATAAACAGATTTTGAATATTACTGCCAGGAAATCAGATGTTAATTTGAATGAATGGTTTACTGTTATATAAGTAATAAGTTAATGTATAGCTACAACACCGCTCTTACATTTTTTGACGTCATTTTTATAGGCGATTGGTAGCCTAATTGTTTATTGTACGTCAATGATGACACCGAATCGCTCAGTTCGGCTTCGAAATGAAGAATACATTGATGAACTTACTCATGCGTTATTTTTATTCCGATTGGTTCAGTCGTGTATCACCGAAGGAAAAAAACGACTCTCCATTTATTATGTATGACGATATATAACACAAACAATATTCTTAATATTGACAAAGTATCGAGAAGTTTGTAAGAGTATCCGCGGACATCAAAATGCCAATCAAAATAAAACTTCTGTTCGCGCCATTTACATAAAATACCTAATCTTAAGCGTGACTGCGCTCCACCTGGGGTGAAGGATGGGAACCACTTAGCGTTAGCTGTATTATAAAACAAAACCGTCAGTTTTCGATTGAAACTCCTGCCGACACGAACATGCACGATTAAATTGGTATTGGCAGAACCGCCGTAATATAATTACTAAGTAGTAATCTAAGTGTGTTGTTAGGACTACTTTATACCTCGGGGTTTGGTGTTTCCTTCGAGCAGAGGAAGTATGTCCTCTAGTGGTATGGTCACGTTTTATAGGCATAAAGAGAAGACGCCCCCTGCCTTATTCAACGTCAATAAGTAAAGCAACAGTGATTAAGAAAACCAAACTCACTATTATTACAGCATAAAGTAGAAGTTTTCATGTAATGTTAAATCGAAACAGATGTGAAACGTTTTATATCGATAGCTGAGTTCCAAAGTATAAACAAGGTTTTTGATATTTAATATTCAGTAAGTTTGAGATTAGTATGAGAAATTGTTCCATAAACGATAACCCACCATTACCAAAGAGAAACAAGTCGATAATTGAATGCAGTTTAATTGTTATTTCCCATATTCCTTCATAAGTCAAGAATATTTTCGTTTCATACAGTAACAAACTGGATTTGTTTTCTTTAGGAACCCTTCTCTGAATTACTCTTTTTTTATATTGACACAGTTTTTACACAAATTATCTTGCCTCAAACAAGGCATGGCCTGTACGATGGGTATAAGACAAAGATTTCTTTAATACAATATACTTACAAAAACATACATAAATAGATATAAACATCCATAACTCGGAAACAAACATCCATATTATATACTGTTCGCCTATATGGGTCGTCTTTGGAACTGAGGTATTGATATCAACGCACTTTAATATCTGGGTGCATTCAAATTCCTGAGTAAGTACTAACCTTGATGAAACGATCTGAAAAAAATTGTATCAAGTGTTATTTGTGAGTGTGGACTTTGTCTGCTACCTGCATCCTGCGCACGGAGGTGGCCTCCTGCTCGGCCAGGTCCAGCAACGCTCCGGCGGCGGCCCGCGGCCGACCAGCCTGCAGCAGGTGCAGCGCCAGCAGGCGGCTGCGCGCAGGATCAGGCGCCGCTCGCAGCCAGCGCCGCAGCCTGGCGCCGTGTCGTGCGCCCACCTCTCGCACCAGGAGTGCGCCCATCCTGCCCGTGCCCGACGCCAGATATCCAAACGCCACCTCGGCCATGCCCTGCGCCCACACCCAACCGCACCATTAGCGTACGGCCGCATTTACGAGTGGAACATCGCGTTGCATCTCACATCACGTTGCGCCCTGTCAGCGGTTGCGCTGGCGTGTGCCGTGTTTCCACATTTTCCCCCAGTTCACGTTCGAGCAACAATCGGTTCGCGTGTGATCATAACCATTTACCATTTTAACCATTTAGACTTAGTTCAATAAACCAATTGTACTTAGGTCTCATTTAATTTATAAACCAAACATAAATTAATCTGTCCGGCAACCATAACACGGTACATCGTGGTCCTTCGAGCCGGATGTGAACCAGCGACCTAGGATTAACACGAATATTTATATATTTTGCTACTCCTATACTTTTATCTGCCATTTCTCCAGCCACGATCAGTAATATAACACACTTTATTGAGTCTTTGAAAAAGTCTATACTCTATGGCCTAAAAAGCATTTTTTGCCATACTGTAATGTCGCCAAAAATCACTTGTTTTAGTGCCACAGAAAACTAAATCGAGGGAAGTTATGATAGATATATTATATATATAAATATTAGGTAATACGCAGTACATACTATATTACATACATAATATGTTTATGTTTAAGTCATTACACTAAACATTTTAATGTCAACTTAAGAAAAAACTTGCTTATATAATTAGCGAAGAAGCTGCTAGGTATATTTTGTACTTTTGTTTTTCCACCCATTTAAGAGGCAACACGAAAACTTGTGATATTTTTTTTGATTAATTTTTGTTTTATTAAAAATTACTTAATCGTAGAAAAAATATTGAATGCGACTCGTCCACTGCCGCTCAGCAGTTACGTCACACACCTGATCGAGGTACTTGTCGATGTACTCGAGCAGCCGACGCACGTCCCCCGCTCGTACGAACATGTCCACCAACAGCTCCAGCTCCCGCGCACGCTCTGCTAGGGTGGCCGCACGCTCCAACTCACCCGCCGCCACTACACACAATATTAACGTGCTCGTTAACGCACTCACACGGCTATAAGCACACGCCAGTGTGTCAGGTCAAGTGCTTCTCGAACGCAGTTCTCAAGTCTTTTCAATTCAAATTCAAATATTTTTATTCAAAATAGGATGTGACATCACTGATTGAAAGTCAAAAATTACCACCCATTCCGAAAAGAATGCCTCAGTCGCTCATTTTTGGAGATGTAGCCAAAGAACTTCAGAATTCATAATGCAACTGTGCAAGTCGACAATAGTCTTTCTTTTATCTTCAGTTCTTTCAAAATGGAATTAATGGTTCGGAAAGCCGTCCAAGGGATTTTCAGGAGTCGTTCACACGTACAACTTCTATATTATCTCACTCCATAGTGGTTGGAAAATCCATAATTACAACAACAATATTAAATATAGTATAGTATATAAGGCAAAACTAAAACTAATAAAATATTATCCTATGCTTTTAAATAGGTTAATATTTATGTTTAGGCATTCGGGAAGCTCCGTAAAATGTTATCGTCCCAAATAACACCGTGTCTGAAGACTAAGGTTATTAACTAGTGTGTGTTGCCAGTAATAACATACGGAACGGCGACGTGGTCGCTAACTACAGGCCTTTTGAGCAATGGAGAGATAATTGTTATGTTATGTTAAGTTTGTAATAGTATTTACGAATAAAAACTTGAACTTGAGAGCTATGCTCGGAGTTTCTCTGCGAGATCGAATCAGAAATGAGGAGATCCGTAGGAGAACCAATGTGTCCGACATAGCAAGTTGATTGCGAAAATGAAGTGGCAGTGGGCACGACGGACAGATGGCCATTGATGCAGTAAATTCCTCGAATAGCGACCACGTATCGGAAGGCGTAGTGTTTTGGTAGGCCCCCATAGGTCGGTTGAGGGCAACGCAGGACCGATATTCATGATTTAGAACTGATTTTTGGGCGAGGCCTGTGTCCAGCATTGGACGTGTTCCAGCTACTATTTATTATTTTAATCAAGTTTATCACGCCTACCGTAGGGCTGTATCAGCTGGCGGCGCAGGTCCGTGTGTGACCGGTAGTGCGGGTGTTCTCTCTGCTCGGTGACCGCCTCTCCCTCGGCCACCAGTCGTTCGGCCAGCCGCGTCGCGCTCTCCCACAGCTGCGCGCGTGTCGCCGCGTCCTGACACTTTGGCGCGTATTGTCTGCACATCCCAAAATTTCGCATTAAAACAGAAAAACATACGAGTATTCTCGGAAGGAGTGCACTTAGACGAGACAATGTGTTTTTCTGGTTAATCAACTGCAAAAAAGGCAAATTTATATTCCACGCATTAGAACAGGAAAGAAACTGCTGTGGTTTCCACAAAACAAACAGGAAACATGAGAAGGCCGCTTTCACCATGTTACTTGTTATGTTGTGAGCAGCTCAGGAGGTATGATAAAATATTTTGCAGACATCATCAACTCTCACATTATGTTACTGAATTTCCATTATATAAATTTAAGCTTCATATATATATATAAGGAAATTTTAATGAAGAAAGCTTATTATATAGTTCAGGTATATTTAGATGATAAATATTTATGGATAATATGAACAGTTTCTTGCTGGTTCTTCTCAGACAAGGCCTCCTGGTAGTCTCTCGAACCGAAGGCATCAAACTTGACTTTCATAAAGCATACAAATTGTAAAAAGGCATAAAAGGCATTTATTTTCTCAAAATTAATTCCTTTAGAATTCTTTTTGATGTCATTTCTAATATGAAAACAAATGGCGCTCTGAGAGAGAAGAAGCGGCGCAAGAAACTCTCTCACCATTCTTTTTTTGCGCTGTTTTCAATAAAAATATACAATATTGTACAGTCCTTTCTATCGCTATAAAACAAACATAATCTAAACTACCTAAATGAATAAAGACATTCCATTTGAACGGCGCGGCGGAGCTGGTTCATGGTACTCACGTGAGCGCGTGCATGTGGAGGTCCGCTAGCGCCGCGAGCACGTTCCAGGGCGTGAGCTCGGCGAGACACGACACATCGAGCGGCGCAGCCGGCTCGCTGCCCGCCTCCCATTGTACACGCACCTTCTGCATCTCATCGAGCACCTCCTGCGACGATGGATTACGTATTAAGCACAGTAGTATACTTTTCGTTAGCTCCTATACTACGGCCAGCGAGACAAGATAAAGAATGAAAACTAACAACCCTTTTTGTACCTTAAATCACTTGTGTAACCATACCGAAGTTACTATACGATGGATTAAAGTGCGGAAATGATATGGCAGATGAATTAGCTAGAAGAGGCCCAAATATTACTGCCATAGGGCCAGAACCCATCATACCTCTACCATCTGGCTGGCTCAAAAGACAAATTCAGAAACGCACAAGAAATCGACACAAAAATCTATGGTTAACATTTGAGGACTGCAGATAAACACGGGAAACACTCCCCAACATTGATGCCAGCCTACATGGTGGCAGAGGGAACTGCTGCACATGTACTTCTGCATTGTCTAGGTGTAGCAAGGTTACCGGGCTCAACATCTTGGTACCCCAAACACACTCCCATAAGTCTTTAGAAAGGAGAGGAGGTTGCTAAAGTTTCTGGAGGAATTGGGGTGGTAGGAATACCAAATATATATCCCATGCACGCAAAATAGACGTCGAGTTGCAGAAATTAGCCCGATTATACCATACCATTCCAACCGGCCGTTTACTGAGTTACATTGCGATAGCGAGCGATTATTATCTCTCTCCCTGATCTCCCTCCCGCAGTAATAACGTCAGTTGGTCGAGGAAAGCTGTCGCTGCGTGTTTCATGGTACAGAAATCAGTTGTAGATATTTGGGCCGCCATTTGTGAACCAGTTCATTCCTGTTTGGATTGTGTTCGAAGTGATACGAATGTTTTCCTTTCCGTATTTACTTAGTTTTCTGATCGAATTATTAATCTGTTAAGTGGAGTTAAAACGGGTGACTAAACCCGAGCGATTTTAGCCGCGCGGCGTAAATCGACAGTTTAAATGGCAATTCGACTAGGTCGCAAGTGGCTAAAGACGCTAGCTTAGGGCTTAGTTGGGTAGCAATCGATTTTGGCCGCGCGGCGACCGGCTGCATGCGACTGGTGATGAACATCGACCGTATAAAACGATCAGTTTATTGTTTTTTGTTGATTTTTACCCTTATGAGTGAGTACTTGTTGATTTTAACTATGGAATCACAGTCAAGGTTGTCTACAGCTGCCACTAGACGACCTTTGAAAAAATGTCATTGTTTTCAATATTCAAAGATATCAATGAAAATGTTTTGAACCCCTGAAACTTTACTTACATTATTTATTTCGTCTTGTTGGTATTACTATAGTATTATAAATATTAAACCACTAGTTGACAACACTCACATTGATTGAAATTTGGTCATGCATTATCGCGATGCCAGGTATAGTGTATAGAAACGCTACTATGTTTTGATTTATTTATTTAAATTGCGTTACATGCAACTTTTGTTTAGTAACTAACTATTAAACAAAATTGTAGTACTTTAGCAGTGAACAATAGAGGGGCAGATTTTCAAATTTTTCCTCTAAGTATTCATTAACAGAATAGTATCTTTTTTCCAAAAGTAACTTTTTCATAGAGCTTATGAATTTTTTGTGTTTCGTCGTTTTGAGTGTTCTGGTAACTTATTATAAATTTTAACTGACATTAAAAGGCATTTGTTTTCTCAAAATTGATTCCTTTAGAATTCTATTTGATGTCATTTTTAATATACTAGATACTACTACCGTTTCGGAAACAAATGGCGCTCTGAAAGAATGAATGAAAATTTTATTAATAACAAACACAAACCACACAGAATAATACAACTAAGAAAGACTTAGAGGTAAAAAAAATAATAATTATAAACTTATACTTAGCATAAAAATATACAAATGATAAAAAAAATGAAACAAATGTATGTATAATATTATAGTGATTATCTTAATTTAAAAGTACTGTGTAGCAGTTATTGTTATCAAAAGGAACTGATTCAGCGTCATGCTGCATTGGAATAATACCAACACAGCGCTGATTTTCAGCAGCCCCCAGGTGATCCATTGAGTAACTATTAATGTTATAAAATAAATTTAACATTTTTAAAGGTTCCATAATATCATTTTTAAAGATGATAATTTGAACTTAGCTTCTACTTGCTAAAGAGAAGAAGCGGCGCAAGAAACTCTCCCAGCATTCTTTTTTTGAGCTCTTTTCTTTAATCGGGTAGGGTTTCTAAGTAAGTGGGTTGGGGTACGAAGTATGCGTAGGGACGCTTTTTTTTATAGAATAGGAGGACAATCGAGCGTACGGGTCACCTGGTGTTAAGTGATCACCGCCGCCCACATTCTCTTGCAACACCAGAGGAATCACAAGAGCGTTGCCGGCCTTTAAGGAAGGTGTACGCGCTTTTTTTGAAGGTACCCATGTCGTATCGTCCCGGAAACACCGCACAAGGAAGCTCATTCCACAGGTTTGTAGTACGTGGAAGAAAGCTCGCCACACATCCGGGTGGGATGGTGGGGATGATATTCTAACTTGTGGCGTGTCGTGCGAAGGTGGAATTAGGCGGTAGGAATCAGGTTGAACAGCTTTTCGGAACACTCCCCGTGATAAATGCGGTAGAAGACACACAATGAAGCGACGTCTCTACGCAACGCCAAGTGATCTAGCCGTTCACAGAGCACTGGGTCCCCGACAATTCTGCTCTGCGTTGCACGCGCTCACCGTGCACACGTCGAGCGCGCGCCGCTCGTGGTCTGCGGCCAGCGCGGGCGCGGCGGGCGGCGGCAGGCCGGCCAGCGCCCGCACCACTCGCAGCACGGCCGTCACGCGGCGCACGCACACGTCGGGCGCACCCAACTCGCCGCTGGCCACGCCCTCGATCACCTCGCGCTCCTCGCCCGCGCTCTCAAGCGCCGCGAGCCCGCACACCTGTCAATTAAGGCGCGGTCATACCTCAATATCCACAAAAATTGGTTTCTTAGTGAGTCGATTACAGCATAACGCAATGAAAATATTCCGAGGGACTGTATTTTTTGCACAAGGAAGGACTTATTTTGCACCAATAACACTTTTTAAAGTGACAGTAACATTTTCAAACGAATAAAACCTTTTCCTGTTCCTATATTTCTTTTCACACAGAAAAAAATTAATACAGAGAGCATGTTTATTAAAATTTAAAAATGAAAAATTCTCGATTATAGTAGCTTGAGATTGACCAGTTTTCGCATACGTTATGTAGTCCATCGACATAGAGTGACACTACATGCCAGCGACCTTAAGATAATGGGGAGGAGCTTGCTTCAACGAACATTTTTTAATGTTACATATTTGAATTACAATTGCAATTTCAACCGAGATTATATAATATTACGATGCTTAAAATACATTACTTACTTCATTATTAATTTTTTTGACAGTGCAAAGACGTTTCTTTTTTAGTGATTTGAGTTTATCAATCATTCCACCATTGGGCTGTTTGGCACAGGATGCCGGCTAGATTAAAGGTACCACAATGGCGCCTTTGTCTGCCGTGAAGCGGTAATGTATAAGCATTATTGTGTTTCAGTGTGAAGGGCGCCGCAGCCATTGATATTATGAGAAATAATGCTTAACATCTTAAGTCTCAAGCTGACGAACGCAATTTTAGTGCCCCACAGAATTTTTGGGTTTTCAAAGACTCGTGAGCGTCACTGCATGGTAATGGGCAGGGCATATCAATTACCTCAGCTGAACGTCCTGTTCGTCTTGTCAATCGATTATAACAATATTTATGGCCAAACTAGTACCTATAAATAAAGATAAGAAGTGAGGGATAACATTGGAATGATAAATAAAAAATCAATGCCTTGGACATCATGAGCTATATAGCGGGGCGGGTACCTGTTGCATGGCCGCGTCCACGAGGCGGTCACCGGCCTGGTGCAGTCGCTGTAAGGCGATGGCAGCCGCCAGCCGCTCCGCTAGCGCGCGCAGACGCTCCGTCGTGCGCACGTAGCCGGGCCCGTCCTCTGTGACGTCACACGACACGTTACTACCGCTGTCCGTTGTGAAGCAGAGGCGAACACAATATTTAGTACTGCTATAAAAGTATCATCTCTACCACAATAAGGTCATGAACCGGGTCAAATCGACTCAAAAGGAACGGAACGGAAAGGAACGGAAGAGTGGAAAAACCCTTCCCCTAGCATTCCCGCTCTAGATGCGCGTCGAACTCTGGGGAGAAGCGAGTAGTGCTTTTCGCGAAGAACAAACGACAGCAAACAACAAAACCATTTTCAGTCTATGCTTTCTCGGGGCATAAGAAGAATAGGGAAGGTCCTGACATGGGTGTCGCATGAGATGACTTATGGTTCTTTGATGTGGGAGAGCAATCTTAGGATGGAGGACTCGCACAAAAAACCGGTGTGAAATATTACGCAAGAGCTGCAATGTTTCCATTTATAAAGGGCGGTGATCCGAAAAATAGAGTTTTTTGTTTTAACATGCAAAGATGAGTTTTCTGGGAGTTCAATTAAGCAAGCTTCAATTTCCTACATTCTGTGACCTTCTCAAGAGGGGACTTGTGATAGAAGACACGAGTTTCTTTCGGCACTGGTCGGTAATTTCGCGAAAGATATAGAGCATGACCCGAGTATACGGGGCGTCTTTATTACTCTCATCTGCATTACAATACATGTTGGACGTGTAACATATCATTTATATGCAGAGGAAGCGTAGGGATAGCACATAGCCTTGGCGAATTCCAGCATTCACGGGCTTCAGGTTCGAACAATATTCGTCGAGCACAACTTATTTGCTGGTAGTCCACTTGTAAAAATTCTCTTCGTGTCGTGCAAAGTTGGAATTCGGCGGTAGGAATCAGGTCCAACAGCTCTTCGAAACACTCCCCGTGCTAAATGAGGTAGGAGACACACAAATGAAGTGATGCCTCTACGCAACGCCAAGTAGACTAGCCCTTCACCGAACACTGGATCCCCGGCAATTCGATCAGGTCTTCGTTACTACTCAGACCAGACCAGCGTTCTCCCATAATAAAGTACCTCTAGAGACGGCACCGAGGCGCCCGTAGTAGCCATGTTCCCGCAGCATGTCGAGCAGCATCATCAGAACGCGGCGTTTGTCACGCAGCTGTCCCGCCCCCTGCAGCGCACTGGATGAGCCCAGCGACACGCTTGTTGCTATGCGCCACCTAAGGCAACGTTAACGGTTAGTACACCTTACAGTTAGTAGTTTTTACACCTGCAGCCTGTGGGTTAACTACACACTGCGGACATACAGCGATTCAATACAATAACGCGTTCCGGGTGCTGCTGGGACTGCCGCGCCACTTCAGCGCCTCCGCTATCTTCGCGGCAGCTCACACAGATTGCTGCTGCCTTTGCTGCCATCATGCGCAAGAGGTACGCTTCTACCATGCGGCGCATGCGCGAGAATCCCAACGGCATACTGCGCACGCCTTCGGACCTGTGGGACTCCCCAATGCTGGCTACGGCTGCACGCAATCGTATAGTAATTTACCGTCATCATCGAGAGGTCCACCCGGACCAGCTTGTTATTTTATTTTATTTATCTTTTTCTCAATATGTGAATTAATAATTTATTACTAACACTACTTAGAAGTGGGAGAGTCACGCAGCCGTCTTTTGACGTCAGCACAATCGGGCCAGACTCGTCTGGGTTAATTACCATACTCGCACAGAATACCGGCGTGAAGTAGCGGCCTAGTGCCGCTATGTTTCGCATAGGTTAGTGTCGAGGACCGGAGGCCATTCCCCCCCCCCATCCCCAACAAAGATTATGAAAGCGGTCCCTAAAGAGATAGTACCCCAGGAGGGTACCGGCTCTACCAGAGTCGGAGAATCCCTCCCCGAGCACTCTAGCTCGGGCTGCCCTTCGTATTCTGGGGAGGGCACAGTACCGCGCATGACCAAGGACAAACGAGGCAGTAACACCACGGCACCCCGCTCCACACTCAACGTGGACTTTTGCAATATCAGGGGAATTCACTCCATTTTAAACGCCGTCCACCACCACCTTGAGACGGCGAAGCCGGCCTTGTGTTTCCTTACGGAGACGCAGATATCTCGACCTAGCGATACGTCATATTTAACGTACCCCGGGTACAAAATTGAGCACAATTTTTTGCCTCATGCCGGGGTATGTGTGTACGTTAGGGAGGATATCTGCTGTCGCCGTCTCGGCAATTTTGAGGGTAGGGACCTGTCCACTCTCTGGCTCCGCGTAGATTTAGAGGACCGCGTCCGCATCTATGCGTGTGTCTACAGGTCCCATAGTGGTAACGCAGAAACCGATCATCTCATGGGCTGCGTTCAAGCGGCAATTGACGACGTGCTTGCACAGATCCCCTCCGCTGAAATCGTAGTCTTGGGTGATTTCAACGGGCACAATGCCGAATGGCTTGGATCACGTACCACAGACTACGCAGGGCGATCTGTGCATAATTTTGCATTGGCGTACGATCTGTCCCAATTGGTTGAGTCGCCAACGCGGCTCCCGGATGTGGATAGCCACATGCCGTCCTTATTAGATCTTCTGCTGACTACACATCCCGATGGTTACCAGGTCATTGTCGACGCCCCTCTCTGACCATTGCCTTGTCAGGAGTGTAGTGCCTATACGACGCCCACGTCGCAGACCACCAGCGACCCGCCGCGTTTGGCACTACAAGTCAGCAGATTGGGATAGGATGCGTTCCTTTTTTGCATCCTACCCTTGGAGCAGGGTTTGTTTCCCTTCGGATGATCCTAGTGCCTGTGCCGTTGCAGTAGCCGATGTGATACTAGAGGGCATGGATATTTTTATACCAAGCTCTGTAGTACCGATCGGTGGCAGATCACAGCCCTGGTTCGATGCGTCAGTTAAAGCAGCATCTGACTGCAAAAAACAGGCGTATCGAACTTGGGTTGCGGCGCTGGGCACAAAGGATCCGAACTGCATAGTTCTAAAGAGGAAATACAACCGTGCTTCCAGATTTTTTAAGCGGCAAATCGCCCGTGCAAAGTCAAAACACGTCGTCAAAATCGGCGAGCAGCTTTCCATTTACCCGACCGGAACACGCAAGTTCTGGTCGTTGTCGAAAGCTGCTCTTGGTAACTTCAGCCAGCCGTCCATGCCGCCGTTGCACATGAGGAATGACACCCTAGCCCATACGGCAAAAGAGAAAGCCGATCTCCTGTGCGCTCTTTTCTCCTCCAACTCGACTCTTGACGACAACGGAAAAACACCGCCGACCATCCCGCGGTGTCAGAGCTCTATGCCTGAAGTACAGTTCAGACAGAAAACTGTTAGGCGAGCTCTGTTTTCGTTGGACGTCAGGAAGTCGAGCGGGCCGGATGGCATTTCTCCAATCGTGCTTAGAACGTGTGCCCCTGAGTTGACGCCGGTGCTAACGCGTTTATTCCGGCACTCTTATTCCAAAGGCGTAGTCCCTGACTCATGGAAGTCAGCCCTTGTCCATCCGATCCAAAAAAAGGAGACAGTTCGGATCCGGCAAACTACAGGCCTATTGCTATTACCTCCCTGCTCTCCAAAATCATGGAGAGCATAATTAGCCGTCAGCTCTTGGTATACCTAGAGGGTCACCAGTTGATCAACGACCGACAATACGGGTTTCGCCATGGTCGGTCGGCAGGTGATCTTCTGGTATACCTAACACATAGATGGGCTGCGGCTATTGAAAGAAAGGGGGAAGGCCTGGCAGTTAGCCTGGATATAGCGAAGGCCTTTGATCGTGTATGGCATAAGGCGCTCCTCTCTAAACTTCCATCATTTGGGCTTCCCGAGAGCTTGTGCAAGTGGAACTCCAGCTTCCTCACTGGGCGCAGCATACAGGTCGTTGTCGACGGACATTGCTCGAACCCGAAGCCCGTGAATGTTGAAGTGCCCCAAGGTTGTGTGCTATCTCCTACGCTGTTTCTTCTATGATATGTTGGACACCTCCAACATTCATTGCTATGCAGATGACAGCACTGGTGATGCCGTATACACGGGCCATGCACGTCTCTCTCGGGAAATCGTCGACCAGTGCCGGGAGAAACTTGTGTCTTCCATCGAGTCCTCTCTTGAGAAGGTCGCGGAATGGGGTAAATTGAACCTTGTCCAATTTAACCCCCAGAAGACTCAAGTGTGCGCGTTTACCACTAAAAAAACCCCATTTGTCGCATCACCGCTCTTCGACAACACTTCCCTAAAAGCCTCGCCTAGTATCGGAATACTGGGTCTCGAAATCTCGAGCGATTGCCAATTCCGTGGCCATCTGGAGGGCAAAGCCAAATTGGCTTCAAAGAAACTGGGCGTCATTAATAGAGCACGGCAATACTTCAAGCCGGCCCACATTCTAGCGCTGTACAAAGCGCAGGTCCGGCCACACATGGAGTATTGCTGTCATCTCTGGTCTGGCGCACCCCAGTATCAGCTCGATCCATTTGACCGCGTGCAACGCAGAGCAGCGCGAATTGTCGGGGACCCAGTACTCTGTGAACGGCTGGATTACTTGGCGTTGCGTAGAGACGTCGCTTCATTGTGTGTCTTCTACCGCATTTATCACGGGAAGTGTTCCGAAGAGCTGTTTTACCTAATTCCTGCCGCCGAATTCCACCTTCGCACGACACGCCACAAGTTAGGTTATCATCCTCACCATCTGGATGTGTGGCGGTCCTCCACAGTGCGGTTTACAAGGAGCTTTCTTCCACGTACTACAAAGCTGTGGAATGAACTTCCTTGTGCGGTGTTTCCGGGACGATACGACATGGGTACCTTCAAAAAAAGCGCGTACACCTTCCTTAAAGGCCGGCAACGCTCCTGTGATTCCTCTGGTGTTGCAAGAGAGTATGGGCGGCGGTGATCACTTAACAACAGGTGACCCGTACGCTCGTTTGTCCTCCTATTCCATAAAAAAAAAAAACTATTTTGTAAGTTTGCAAATTGTACTAACAAATATGGATGTAATCTCATTTATGGATGAATGCGAAAGAAATGATTATTATTATTATTAGTACGAGTGGTGGTGGGGTATGTCAAGCAAGCAAAACGATAGCAATAATGCCTTGATCACACGTACAGAGCAAAACAGGCGAGACAGTGCTCTCGGCCGAGTACTTGGTACGTATAAACATAGTGCCGAGTGCTGAGCCGAACGAAGCGACGACACAGTAGCTCGGCTCCCGTTCTACGTACTAGATAGTGTCCACCCTCCCCCTTCCCTCCACTGTCTCGCTCGCTCACTCAGCAGTTTTGAACGTGCACTGTCTCGCATTCGGCAACATGATTGTTGTCACGTCGCGTTTATTTAATATATAAAATTCTGGTGTCGCAGTGCTGGACCGATGTGTATGAAATTTTGTGTGCATATCGGATAGGTCCGAGAATCAACCAACATCTATTTCTCTACCCCTAAATGATAAGGGTGACCCAACCCACAATACTTTTTTTAAATGACGACATAATATTTGAATCGCTCGTTTATACCCCAAAAATTTTTTATTATTGATTTTTCTTTTGTTACTTTATATGACAATACAAAGTTTACTGGGTCAGCTAGTATTTTCTAATAATCTCTTTACGATCTATCGTATCGATTTGTAGTCTCAATAGAACTGAACTGACTGTGCTGATTTCAAAACATGTGTGAACAGCTACTCGCTTACATCTGTGTCTCGGCCGAGAAGCACTTTACTGTCTCGCCCGTTTATTCGGTACGTGCACTGACCTGTATAAATGTCACGGGACAGTCTCTACCATATGTTTGACAGCAAAATTTTTGTGCCTATTTGAAGCGCCGCTCGCGAGCGTTCAGAGAACTAATTTTGATGGGTAATATAAATGGCTGCGAAGGAACGTAAAATACTCTGAAGTATTTTTAATTTTTAAATTAATTTCGTTCGCTTTCCGTGTTATTTATACTTCAAGAACCAACGTAATAAAATACACAATTTTTTTTGTAAATGGTTTCTCACCATCTATCGATGTTCGCTGAGGTTGTCTTTGGCTATATGGCCAACAGCGCCAAAATGGCGAATATCAAAACAGGTACAAAAGCACTGTGACAGCCGCCAGTCCAGTGGTATGTAGTGGGTACGTGTGATCAGTACAACCTCGGATCTCCCGCGGGCGCGTCGTCCAACATCTCGGCAGCTAGTGCGAGCAGCGCGCGGTCGAGCGGCTCGTCCACGCCTGCGGCCTCGCCGCCGCCCACGCCCGCACCAAACGTATCATCTAACGTACGCCTCGCTGCACCCGCAGAGCCGCGTGCCTGAAGCACTAGCGCGGTCTTCAGGCGCCCGCACGCATCCGTACACACCGCGGAAACCTGCCGTGCCACGCAAACATACACCAAATAATTTTTTAATATTGAATATTGACAAATGCAACTCTATAACTAACTAAAAGATAATTAATATTTACTACTATAATGTTTTGGGTTATAAGTTGTTCAATAGGCACCACTGAAGTGTCTCGTATTTTTTAGAACAGGATGTTACGTCTTCTAGATAATGTAATGTTATTTAGTCATTTTTATTATAACGTTGAGCGCCAATGTGATATTTTCGTGAGAACGATTAGTCTGTGCTGACAAGGCATGTTATTCATAATTCATTCAAGCAATTCGGTCTAATAGTTAGGTTATATCGATATCTTGAATTCGCTAATGTACTGTAATCCACAGTATGGCGTAAATATTAAAAGTTTAAATATCCAAACCATTAAAATACTACACAGCCCGAAGTAGTGTTCGATAAACTTGATCAAAATTAACTCCTTATTAAGGATTTTAATTACGGCATCTCTAAGCTGCTATTATCTCTGCAGAAACCATACTTAAGGGGTAGGTCTCAAAAGTTATCACAAACGATTATACTTCCAAGAGTTATCTGGTGTAACTCAAGGATCTCTCCTGGGACCTCTGCTGCTTCTATTATTTAGTAATGACATTTTTCGGTTGTGGAGCATAGCAAAGCGCTACTATTATATATTATATTATGCCTCAATATAAACTTGTACAGATTGACTATGTCGCATAATGATAGAGCGTTGTTCCATTGCATCCTTTAATTAGATTACTTTTCAAAATAATTTGTGTATTTTTGTATTTACTTTCTTAAATAGTAGTAGTAGGCACTGCAGAGCTGTACATATATTTAAGAAGGCTATTCTGTTCATAGTGTCTCATATCTTCTTTTTTAATCTTGCATGGTTTAGAAAAAACAAAAACAAACAGTTATTATGTACCTCGTTCGGATCCATTTCGAACAAGAGCAGGTTGCCCTCGTACATGTCGGACGGACATGGTGATCCCAGTGGACTTCTGCTCATCGACCTTGAAGGCATTTTGATTATTTGTATTAAAATATTTTTGCATTTACAGTATAGATTGCAATTAATTATTATCAACCGCTGCAAATATATAATATTGACACACTTTAACTCAAATTATCTTACCCCAAACTAGGCATAGCCTTCACTATGGGTGCAAGACAACAATATAAACAAAAACTAAAATGATAAAAATTTAAATAGTGTTAAGTAACATTATACAAGATTATTTGCAGGTCACAGAAAACGAATACGAATATAATATGTGTATAGTTAAAAACGTAAAAAAACTATTTAATACCTATTTGTGAAAGTTTTTAATTGGCCCACATGTAAACATGTAGATATATGTATTTGTATTGATGGCTGTTACCCACCATATGAAAATAAAATAAAATATATTTAATACAATATACTTACTTAAACATTCATGAATACACATAAACATCCATATTAATCATAGAAATGATTCCACCTACCAGGATTCGAACCCGGGACCTCTAGCTTAGTAGTCAGGGTCCGGACACTCACCGGTCGTGCGCGGACACACTGGCGTAGTGTGCGTGCTGCAGCGCGGGCGTGTGCCGCAGCGCGAGCAGCCCGTGCTTGTGTGTGAGCAAGAGAGGCTCCCCGTGCCATCCGCCCGCTCCCGCACCCACCACGCGGTCTCCTTCACCGCGTACGTCAATATATTCGCATTTCTCGCCAGCTGTGTGTATAAAACAACATTGTACTTTAACATTTATTTGATTGACATGACATTTTTTTTATGAAAATAGGACGAGATAGGGACGAGACGAACAGGGCGTTCAGCTGATGGTAATTGACCCGCCATGCCCATTACGATGCAGTGCCGCTCAGGATTCTTGTAAAGCCCAAAAATCTGAGCGGCACTACAATTGCGCTCGTCACCTTGAGATATAAGATATTAAGTCTCATTTGCCCAGTAATTACACTAGCTACGGCGCCCGTCAGACCGAAACACAGTAATATTTACACATTAATGCTTCACGGCAGAAATAGGCGATGTGGTACGCACAATCTAGCCAGCATCTTGTGCAAAGGAGCCTCCCAATGGTAAAACATAGTGATTGACATGACATGGCGATGGTGTGACAAACAATTATCGGATAGTACGCTGACAGTTTAATGATAATTCTGGCTATGAATTTATAAAAAAAAAAAAACAACAGAAAATAGGCTAGGAGTGAAGAACGCAGAGCGCATCATGACTTAGGGTATGTTCTGATATGCACTCCGACCACTGTACAGTGTGACGTCAATTTAGTATACTGTGAAGTTATATTGGTTACTATTTAAAACGAAACGCTATCCCGTATACTGTCAGCCGCATTTTTTGACGCAGCATTCAAATGAGTGTATTAAAGTTTTCTAGTTCATTAAAAAAAACTGTTGTTGGAGTACTGTAAAATTAAAAATATTTGGGACTAAACTGTAGGTATTATATACAATAGTATACAGATAAAAACGTTAGGCACTCGAGTGGTTTTGATTGATCAAGTGATCAAAGTACTGCGAGTACCTTACCTCGAAAACGCCAGTGCTCATAGTAGAATAGGGCGGCGATTTATGACGTCATATATTTCCCTAGGGTACAGCGGCAGTATACTGGCAGTCCATAACGGAACGAATTTTTCTACACTGTGCAGTGCTCGCAGTGCATATCGGAACATACCCTTAGAGCCCGCGCAGACAGAGAGCGGTCAGAGTTCAGCGTTCTAGTGACCGTTGACCGCCCAAGAGTTCCAACACACACAAGCGGCGTGCAAATTCTCGCGTTCTAGTTTCGTTTGGGTCTTTGCAGATGCAACATGTCACTAGAAAGTTCGTCATCCGATGAAGAATTATTGCTCTTGTGGAGCTCAGCAGCTTCTAAGAAGAAAAGGAAGTATTGGGTGCACCCAATTAACACAACGCCAGAAGAACAAGGCGAATTCAGTAATATTTTTCAGGATTTACTTAAAGATGAACAACGTTTCTATATTTATTTTCGAATGTTGATTAATAGTTTTAATGAATTGTATAACATCATAAAACCTGATATATTGAAAAACAAAATACTAACTGGAGGAAATGTATTTGTGGTTTTTATAGTCTATACTACTTAAACTCTTTTCCCTAACCAATTCAATTAACTTTTCCGTTATTCCAAACTCAAACATCGCGGCGTTCCGGCGTTCTCTTTCTTCGTGGGAAACGAACCCTTGGAACACGACGTTCCGCTTTGACCGCCGCGGTCAGACTGCCCGCTGTGTGCGTTGTTGTTATAGACTCAGTATATTCTAATGAACGCCGAACGCGGAACTCCGAACTCGGAACTCTTGACCGCTCTCTGTCTGCGCAGGCTCTCAAAGTGAATACCACTAACCTGAGGTGGACACCACTGCTAAGTAGTTGTGCGTGTAGAGAAGTGCGCGCGGGGGGCGCGGGGGAGAGGCGACAGCGGGCAGCGGCAGCAGGCGGGGGGAGGGGGCGTCCCGCGGCCAGCCCACGCCGCACACGCTCACCACGAGCGGGCTGGCGACGCGCTCTACGCTGATGTGAGCTGCGACAGAACACGTGTATGTTACCTGAGAGGAATATAATGTGTTCGATATCCATATATATATATATTATGAAAATGGTCTTTGTTTGGGGCTCAATTCCTCCTAAACCAATGATCGTATCGACATGAAACTGCCACCATTCGATGCGAAATATACCCAAGATGGTTAATGGCTTCCTTAGCTAAATTATCATTCGAATTCCAACGTTCGTTCCTTATACGATTTGGCGGGAACGGCTAGTCTAAGTATATAGCTATTGTCAGCTTGATGTGTGAACAAGCGCTACCAACATCATGAACTGTCGTGAGATATCCCAATTAATAATAACATTCATTTAAGTAAATACTATTTAATATAGTTATCACTATAATAAGAAATAACATATTATATTCAGATCTTTAGTTTTTTTGATTTATTTAAGTTAGTTGGCACTGTAGTGCCTTATATTATCATCACGGTAGACGATTGTGCCCTATGTAAGCCAGAGCGCTCAGTTCGAGGCAACATTTCTAATCGTGAATTCTAAGGGGAAACGCTGCCCAAATTGTCTTTTAATTTTTAATAATAAGTGTATATTCTGATTCTAAGTGTGGAAACTTTAAAATACAGATGTAACAGTTTTATTATGTGCATTTAAATTACCAACCCCTTCTACACTATTGTCAAACAGACAGCGAACCGGAAGCGTTGCGAAGCGCTTTCACTTTGCTATATAGTATCGTTTGAATCTAGTCACATAAAAAAGCTAAAACAAAAAGTATACATCGCGAACCAAAAGGCGTGTCACGCCAGAACAAAGAAAAGGCGAGCGCGTAGCGAGGCGTGAGCGAGATAGTTGTATTAGCTTCGTATGTACGACGTCAAACAGATAGCTAATGCGAAAGACGCGAAAATAAAGCGAAGCTGGACGGATGTGTTTATTAACAAAATTTTAACACAGGAAGCGTCCCGCAACGCCTCGCTATCGGTTTGCTGTGCCTACTTTGTAGTTTGACGTCTGCGCTTGGGTTTGTATTCTCCATTTTTTTTACATGAAAACGGGACGAAACGAACGGGACGTTCAGCTGATGATTGATACGTCCTGCCCATTACAACGCAGTGCCGCTGCGGATTCTTGAAAAGCTCAAAAATTCTGAGCGGCACTACAATTGCGCTCGTCACCTTGAGACACAAGATGTTAAGTCTCATTTGCCCGGCCCGGTCACTAGCTACGACGACCTTCAGACTGAACCACAATAATGTTTACACAGTGCTGCTTCACGGAAGAAATAGGCGCCGTTGTGGTACCCTTATAATCTAGCCGGCATCCTGTGCAAAGGAGCCTCGCACTGGTATGCTTTCAGTTCGATTCGCTTCGCATTTATGCTTGACAATACCTTTAAATCGTGATCCTAAGGGAATACTGTCGTTCAGCGAGTTTATGAAACTAGCGTAGCGGCAAGACAGCTGCTGCAGTATCAGCAGCGCAGTATACTCGCACCGCGCTGTCAAACTGACAGACAGCTTGCTAGTTGAGAACACTCACCAAGCGCGTATCGCACGTCGTGCACGCCAGGTGCAGGCAGTTGCAGCAGTGCGAGCAGCGCCCGCGGTTCTCCCGGCGCCGCTTGCACGTCCACTGCAGTCACTTCTACCGCCCCGCTCTCACCTGATCACCACAAATTAAAACATGTTATTTCAATTTATCGTCGCGTGTGCCTCAGAGTAATTACCATGAAATTATTTATTTCGCTTCGGAATAGGGTATGTCCAGATCTTAAATATTACAATGTGTCCTCTATCCGGCTTATATTAAAAGCATGCAAAAACGTAACACTAATTTAAATTTTCATTTAAACTATAAAAAATATTTTCAATCAGCCATTTAAAGAGTTTTTGTATAAAAATTTTATTTGACAGTATTTTTAAGACCTCAAGCAATTTATTTTATAATTTTATAGACATGTTATGGCTGTTTTTAAAAAAAAGTGTTGTTTTAGGACAACATTTCAAATGTATTCCAGTCTATGCAGTATCACCCCAACAGCTCAACTGAATATATAAGATATCTGTGGTTACGCACAAATTTACAAGCCTGGAAAATGTACATACATGGTAGATGTAGCAGATTATGTTTTTTAATTAGCGATTTGCAAGAGTGCCGTTGCCCTACACCTACTATTGCTCGTAAGCATTTTTTTGACCAATAAAAACTCGCTGAACATATGAACTACTACCCCATATTAGTAGTCCATACCGTAATACTGATGCAACGTATCCATGATAGGCCATGTACTAATGTGACCTTATTCTTCCTAAACTGTTAAGAACATAGACAAAACGATTAATTTTGTTACATTCATGTCAAATGATTGTTTCGAAATCCTTCAATGGATTCTGTGTCGGGGTTATAACACCGTAATTATAAATAATACTTATCAAATATTTGTGTACATGCCTTGGTTTGCGATGGTCTGGATTTAAGTCGTAGCGGGTAATCGTTGAGTTGTACGGTCATAGTCATTCATATTCAGTACGAGGTGCCCGAAAATAGCTTATTCTCATAATAAACTTATCCTGTGTAAATTAGCCATTCCAGTTATCAAACAATATAATATTTAACCATTTTCACTAATGAGATGGACTGTCCATTTTTGTTGTATTGATCCATTTACGAAAGCTGCTGGAAGAGATCCAGTAGGTTTGTGAAAAGCTCGATCACATAGCGCAGCGTAGAGATGTTGCTTCGTTGTGTCTTCTACCGTATTATCACGGATTCCAAAGAGTTTTTGACCTGATCACTGCCGACCAAACCTACTTTTGCATCACACAGCACAAACTTATTTATCGTCCTCACAATCTGGATGTGTGTGTTAATGTATAAAATTAATTAAGTATTAAATTTAATATAATAGAAATAATGAATAGGCTAATAAGTTCAAAATGTTCTTGCTCAGACACGAAAGAGAAAGAGTACGTGGGGCGTGGCGAGTGAAAGAGATGGGAAACCTTTAGCTGTCATTCGTTGGCTGTTGGTATGTGGTTTGTATGAAATGTGTGCATTCGAATAACGAATGAATCCTAGTCAGGGTTTAACAAAATTACACATGTCCTTTTGTAGGACTAAACAATTCACAAGGGTGCGTACAAGTTAAGCCCGGCAGCGAGCCCGTGTTAGAACCGAGTTGACCTTCATTTGCGCGATTGCCGCGCACGGCAGACAGGCCAGTTCATTCTTGTAAAACAAATTAGCAATACTAAAAATAAAAATAAAATTTGAAAACAAGGTTTCTAACGGCCGTTCCCAATATATAGTATATTGGGAACGGCCGTTAGAATTTCAGATAGAGATAAATTACTACCTTATACGTCATTCTTATCGCCAGTTCACTGTTGCAATTTCCATACAAACTTCTATTCCTCGTCTCATTGACAGACAGCGTGTACGGATAAGATGAGTTAGCGTCGATAAGTTTATTGGGACACAAAAGTCAACGATACTTACGATATTTTATCTCAAGTAGGCCACAACCGGAGATAGACTGAATATAGGGAATGGCCGTAAGTCACGTGTGTAAATTTAGTATTTGCTTTTTATATTCAGCAAGCGGCAAGAATAAATCAATGTTCTGCGATTTGGCCCGTGAGTTATATTACCTGCAGAGTCTAGAAATAGTTTTGGGTTTAGTCACTCTATATTTTATTTTATTTATAATTCTATTCGGAAAACTTAGAACTAGGTTATTAACAAGTAAATAAGTATATAATTAAGTACTGAAGGCTAATTACAAATTTTCACTTATAGTTATATAAATAAGATTAAAAATTAAAACACAGGAATTAAATTAAAGTCGTCAGGAATGTAACACTTAAAAATAAATTAGGTTAATCCCATGTATTTTATAAAATTATTGATTATAAAGAAAAAAAAAGCATTGCTAAGCTTGGTTATTCACGCACGTTTAAAAAATGTATCATTTAAATGTTTCGTAAGGCCACGTACTGGCGTATTAAAAAAGTCGACATCTAGGTATTTTTTTAGAAAGGTTATTATAACATCTTCCTTGTGCGGTGTTTCCGGGACGATACGACCTTCAAAAAAAAAGCGCGTACACCTTCATTAAAGGCCGGCAACGCTCTTGTGATTCCTTTGGTTTTGCAAGAGAATGTGGGCGGCGGTGATCACTTAACACCAGGTGACCCGTACGCTCGTTTGTCCTCCTATTCCATAAAAAAAATCTGCATTCTCGTAACATAAAAGTATTTTTCTAGAGTTGCATTTTACGTCAGAGACATGTGGATACATAAGCAGCTAACCGGCGGGGGCCAGGTGTGCACGCACCAGGGCCTCTGACAGCGGGCGACGGAGGTGGTGCTCATGAAGCTCTGGTCCGCACCACAGCTGCAATAGCGGCCCGCCTGCCACCAGGCATACACACTCCTCACTCTCGACCTCCCCATCCACGCCCTCTTCGTTCTGGCTGGTCTGGACTCCCGCCAGGATCACAACGCCGACTAGTTTCTGTAATAAATATACCAACCGATAAGTATATCGAGATATATATTCAGGAAATAACATACAGGACTATACAAATAAAAATAAATTATACTTACGCAAATATACACAGCCATATCTACTTGACATAAAATACACGTATGACAATAAAGAAAGAAAAATAAAATATTTTTTTTATATGAAAATAGGGGACGAGACGATCAGGGCATTCAGCTGATGGTAATTGATGCGCCTAGCCCATTAGAATGCAATGCCATTCAGGATTCTTGAAAAACCGAGTTTCTTGCGCCGCTTCTTCTCTCTCGGACCGCCATTTGTTTCGGAAGCGGTAGTAGTATCTACTATATTAGAAATGACTTCAAAAGAATTCTAAAGGAATCAATATTGAGAAAATAAATGACTTTTATGCCTTTTAACCCAAAAAATTCTGAGCGGCACTACAATTGCGCCCGTCACCTTGAGACATAAGATGTAAATCTCATTTGCCCAGTAATTTCACTGGCTACGGCGCCCTTCAGACCGAAATACAGTATTGTTTATACATTACTGCTTCATCCATAATCTAGCCGGCATCCTGTGCAAAAGAGCGTCCCACTGGTAATAATATATCAAAGTATAAATTAAACCAATCCCATCCCGTATCTAGCAGCTCTTAATGCATGTTTGATACACGTCGCCCGTGCACTTGATCATAATGTTTACGTAGTTATTTAATTTCTACCCACTTTGTTTCTGTATAAAATCGCAGTACTATAAGGATAAGATACCTATTGTTCATATTGTCATAAATTTCTCATGTAAGTGAATTCTAAATGAGAATAAAGTTCTGACAACTTACAACAGTATCTCATTTCCTTTGTCGATAATATTTTATAGTAAACTAGCCGTTCCCGCCAGCGTCGCTGAGCGAATACAAATTATATAAGAAGAATATTCATCTTATTACAAATACAATAAAAAAAAATAAGTAGCCATAAACCATCTAGGATAAATTTCGCATCGAATGGAATCGAACGAATTCATGTCGATACGATCAGTGGTTTTGGCTTGATTGAGCCTCAAACAAAGACCATTTTCATAATATATATATATATATAGAAGAAGATTGTTCGTACACTCTGTACTATAGAGCTAGAAAGTGTCGACGATGGTGATAGTTTTAATGGGACGTTTTATACGGAAGTAAAATATAATAAAACATACAGTATCGGCAGCGGCGTGAGAAGGCATAGCTCCGAAGAACAGAAGAGACACACGACGTCCAATACCACCAAGCCAGCCGCTCGGTGGACGCAATGTTTGACAAGTCACAGTGGGTCGACCCTCTGTAAATAATTATTATCATTACTTGAGTTATACGAAACATTTTATAAAATAGGAGGACAAATGAGATTTGTTTAGTTAAAAAACCCCATTTGTCGTATCACCGCTATTCGACAACACCTCCCTTAAAGCCTCACCTATCGGAATACTGGGTCTCGAAAAACGATTGCCAATTCCGCGGCCATCAAGAGTCCAAAGCCAAATTGGGTTTGAAGAACCTGGGCGTCATAAATAGAACACGGCATTACTTCAAGCCGGGCGACATTCTAGCGCTCTTCAAAGCGCAGGTCCGGCCACATTAGAGGATTGCTGTCATCTCTGGTCTCGCACACCCCAGTATCAGCTCTAACCATTTTATTATCTAGTATATTATAATATCCTAGTCAAGCCTGTATTATTATCTACGTAAATACATGGCTCTTATTAAACTTGTTCTACAAATAATTCGTGTCAGAAGACACATACTTAGTTCAACGATTAATGTTTTCATGTGCCAACTTCGTATCTACGGGCCAAGCGGCACTGCCGCCTGCACGCACCCCAGCGAAAAATCACACGCCCGTACTACGAACCACCTATCTTCTAAGCCCTATACTTGAGGTAGCACCACATTGTGAGTTATTTGCCATCTCGATGGGATAGCCAAATAATGTTTAAACTTAATCAATTTCATGTTTAATCAAAATGAAGTATGACATACAATACAATATGGCGGTAAAATATCTGCATTAAACTAACATAGGGATAGAACCACTAAACCGTAATCATAAAAAATAAATCTGACATAATAAAAATAATTAAGTACCACGTGAAGTTTGAAGTCTGACAAGTGTGCAAGTAGTAGTGGCTAAAAGTAAAGAGCCTACAGCCACTCCTTCATCATCTGTCCTAGACACCAAGCGGTCACACTCCTGGCCAGCCAGCTCACACGGGACTTCACTGTAAGCACCCTCTTGGCCTACAGAAGCCCAGTATCGGACTACACCTTCAGGGGAAACACCAACACAAGCTGGCATTGCCTGAAACAAAAATCTAATAATTACAGATTGTTGAGTAGAGTTCATTGCAGTAAAATCATTTTTAAGAATGTACATACATATAAATTACTCTTTGGAAGAGTCCCTGTCATAAATGTAATGGAAGTGTGTGATCAAGCTACTCACTCAGTGTCAATTGATCAATTTTAGTACCTCTGAGTTGCATGAAGTGAAATGTTTCATGGTCAACTTTTTTTTAAGATTGTATGAGGGTTGGCCAGCTATGAGACGGTGTCTTCTGAGTATAGGAGCTGGAATGAACACAGGGTAGTATTTTTTACGATGATACTTCACTCATATTCTAAGTGAAGAGAATCCAAGTTTTATATGACAAAGTAAGCAATGTTCTATCAGACATCATGCACTGGTTTAGCTCCCTATATAAGTAATTCTTATAAATAGAAATAAAACTATACATATAAAATTTATGGCACCAAATGGCAAAAATGCAAATGCAGAAAATGTAGAAGCTTTATTAAATGGATAGGTAGTAAAAACCAGTGGAATCTGCTATATTTCTTGGCATTGCTCTTGATTCCAGATAAGAATGGGGCCCCCATTTATAAGGATAGACTTATAGACTTAGTTCTGGAGCTAAGTGATAAATAAGATTAGACAATTAACTAACATACATTTGTCGGGGACCCAGTGCTCTGTGAACGGCTGGATCACTTGGCGTTGCGTAGAAACGTCGCTTCATTATGTGTCTTCTACCGCATTTATCACGGGGAGTGTTCCGAAGAGCTGTTCAACCTGATTCCTGCCGCCGAATTCCACCTTCGCACGACACGCCACAAATTAGGATATCATCCCCACCATCTGGATGTGTGGCGGTCCTCCACAGCGCGGTTTCCAAGGAGCTTTCTTCCACGTACTACAAAGCTGTGGAATGAGCTTCCTTGTGCGGTGTTTCCGGGACGATACATGGGTACCTTCAAAAAAAGCGCGTACACCTTCCTTAAAGGCCGGCAACACTCTTGTGATTCCTCTGGTGTTGCAAGAGATTGTGAGCGGCGGTGATCACTTAACAACAGATGACCCGTACGCTCGTTTGTCCTCCTATTCCATAAAAAAAATACATACGACGCAACTAGTTTAGTTGTTTTCATATTATTATTATGGATTTTTATATATTGTTATGGAAAGAAAAAAAGATATTTATTTGCAACAAAACAAATTACATGTCAGTGTCTGTCACAAATTAGTCGCACTTCAGCATAATGCTGATTACTGTCAAAATCGCTGATCTTCCAGTGGGACCAATAAATTACGCCACACACGAATGCCATAAATAGCGCACGCCTTTGTAATTACTCATCTTATTTATCAAATATGTATGATTAATACCTAGGTAACACTGAAAATGTATAGAAAATGAAAAACGGCTTAATGTAGAAAGTTGCCAATACTTTTATTGTTTTTCGAAGTTCCTCTCTACACATCGTCGCATTCGATGGAACCACTGAGAAAGCAGTGGGCCCATTCTTCCTTAGGGGTCTCTTCTATGGCATTTTCGTACGCTTTCGCCGCATCTTCACTGCTCGTAAAGTGAATACCTCGAATTTTATTTTTAGTTCTTGGGAATAAATAAAAGTAGCAGGGCGCCAGGTCAGGATTGTATGGCGGATGACTCGTTATCTCGACACCTGCCATAGTCAAATATTCAACAGTCCGTTTTGCGGAGTGCGCTGAAGCATTGTCGTGGTGAAGGAGAATCCTGCTTCGAGGGCGCTGCTGTCAAATTTTTTCCAAGACAACAGGCAAACAGCGATTGACATACGAGTCTGCAGTAACTGTCCTTCCATCTAGCACATCTGTCGCGAAATGATCTTTCCAACCAAAGAATGAGGCAATCATCTTTTTTCCTTGACTTCTGCCTTTCTTTACCTTAGTTAGCCGATCCTCGAAAGGAAACAACCACTGACCTGATTGTCCTTTGGTTTCGGGTTCGTAGCAATATATCCAGCTTTCATCTGTGACGATGTCAAATACAGCGTTTGAGTCACCGCCGTTGAACTTATCTAACATTTGGCGACGCCAGTCCATACGAAGGTGTTTCTGGTCGTCGTTTAAAGTATGGGGAATCCATCTTGTACAAAGCTTCCTGACGCCTAAATGTTCGTGTAATATTTTTATAACTTGACTCATACCAATGCCTTGGCTTGCCTGTTTCTGCTGATAGGTTGCTCTTATCTTTCTCTATCATGCGTCGCACAGCACTGATATCTTCAGTAGTCGCTGTTAAAGGACGTCCCTCACGTGGATCATCATTGAGATTTTTTACGTCCATGCTTAAACTCGTATAACCAATTGTAAATAGTGGCACGAGATGGGGCTTCATTAAGAAATACTAATCGCAGCCTATCATAGCTTTGTTGTTGAGTAAGCCCACAACGAAAGTCATAATAAATCATTGACCGAAAATTTTCTCGTGTTAGGTTTATTTTCACAAAAATAAATGACAAATGAATGCAACATTAGGTTACCAAAGAGTTCTAAAATTGAAATTACTACCGCATCCGCTACTGAAATTACTACTACTACCGCAGTACGTTCGTTTACTTATAAGTGACCAGATATTGGAACTTGTGGACACTACGGTCTTCTTGGGTATCACGTTAGATAAAAAGCTTCAGTGGGGTCCACATAGTGCCCATCTAGCAGTTAGACTCAGCTCTGCGGCTTATTATGCCGTTAGAAAGATTAGAGAGTACACGAATGTTGCGACCGCTAGATTAGTGTACTTCAGATATTTTCACAGCATCATGACGTACGGTATTTTACTATGGGGTCATGCTGCTAGCATTGTTTGCCCTGCAAAAGAGAGCTGTTCGTGCTATATATCAGCTTGGTTATAGACAGTCTCTCAAAGAAAAATTTAAAGAAATTAATGATTATGACTGTTCATTGTCAGTACATTTATGAAAATTTAATATACGTTCACAAAAATCGTCACCCTTTTTGCTCTTAATAGTGCCGCACATTAATACCGCATTTATCACGGGGAGTGTTCAAAAGAGCTGTTTTACCTGATTCCTGCCGCCGAATTCTACCTTCGCAGGACACGCCACAAATTAGGATATCAGCCCCACCATCTGGATGTGTGGCGGTCCTCCACAGTTCGGTTTTCAAGGAGCTTTCTTCCATTTATTACAAAGCTGTGGAGCTACCTTGTGTGGTGTTTTTGGGACAATCTGACATGAGTTGAGTGTCCTTAAAGGTCGGCAAAACTCCTGTGATTTCTCTGGTGTTGCAAGAGAATGTGTGGCGATGATCACTTAACACCAGGTGACTCATACACTGTTCATACACAAAATAAAAAAAAATACCGTGGTTTCTTCAATTAACAGTTCTTAATTTTTTTGGTGATCAAAAATAAATTTTATTAATCTTGTTTTTAAACTATGCTGGCTCCATATTGGTGGTGGAATATTATTCCAATATTTAACTTTGAATGCAGCAGAGAATGTCACTCTGTTTCTAGTTGCAATGAGCATTGCTGGGAACATTGAGGCCTGTTTGCTGCCAACCACTTCAACTTTGTGCCCAGATAAGATGATGTTTGATGATTTCAAATATGGGGCAGTGCAGCCGAAATTAATACCATCATTGTGCCCAGAAGAGGGCTATTAAGACATAAATTTAAAGAATTTGTTATGTTTTTAAGTGATAACCCTCACTTCTAGGATTTATACACCAATAAAATTTGAAAACAAAAGTTTATCAACAATGTCAGACTCGAACCTACGACCATTTGATGAGCGAACCATTCAAGTGACGTATTGTCATAAAATCATGTATGCTTTGTTCAACGTTTAGGTTGTGGCTTCATCTACAGGATCCACTTTACAGTTGATAACCTGCTCACCCTAATATTTGCAATTGACTTGAGATTTCGCACTTGCAATACTAAACTATTTGTTTTGTTTTTAAAGTGATGATCCTCTAAAAATTCTAATACATTTGTGTATTAGAATTTTTGCATAGAAATAATGCATAATATATTGCAAAATTTGGAAACAAAATTTTATGAATGATGAGGGACTCAAACCTACAACCTCTTATTGAAGAAAGAAATCTTCTTGAAGCATTCCTTGTGAGTGCTCTCCCAACTGATCTTACAGTTCGAGTGGTGTATCACCATAAAGTCTTATATGCTTTGTTCAACTCAAGTAAAGTAAATGAAGCCACACCCTAAACATCACACTGTTTACACCAGAAACAAATACAAGGTTGTTATGCCTACTACTTGGTTAAGTCAATTTAGTAAGACCTTTGTTGGGCTAATAATGCATAATATATTGCAGAATAATTTTGCATCAGTACTTATAATTAATAATAAATCAATATAGAAAAAAATATGTTTCTATCACTAGAAATTTAAACAATTTAGAAATTTAAGTCAAGATAATTATTGTCATAACATACTAGTAACTCTGATATTACACAATCTACATATTATAAATATAATAAGTTACTTATTTCCTGTTTAAAGTTCTAGTAAAACAATAAACAAAACATTCAAATACCTGGGAGTTATCTTCGTAAAATATTAGAACAAGATCTGCTTTGTGGGCTAGATCAGTCTGTGGTAATATAAGTTCCCTGGCTGATGTGGGTCCCGATGATGTCCCTGATGTCTCACGAGGCCACGCAAGAACTCTGCGGCCTGTTACCACCCAGCACCAACCGCAGGGTGACATGCTTACACTCACATCACCACTTGCTGTTAAATTGAGAAAGATCAAATAATAAGTAATCAAGAAAGCAAAGAAAATTAAGGATTTTTTAAATGAGAAATATAATTCACCAAAAGTAAGTGCTTCTGTCACCATCACAGGCAGTGGTGCTCCATAAGTTTCAATTATATTAAGAGATGTTTTATAAATAACATCTCCGCAGTACTGGGCAGAACTAGTTAGTTTCCTGCAATTGAAATTTAATGCATAACAAAGCACGAACTATAAAACATGAATCGAAATCTAGATTATAATGTTTACAACAGGTTAGAAAATTGGAATACATACCCCTGATTCTTTTTAGCCGATGACAAACCGGGTCGTCTTCCTGCAATTGATTGTCTTACGCGAGGCGAAAACGGGCTCCTCATTCCACCAGAATTGTTAAAATCCATTTTAATTTATAATTTGAAGTCCCTAAAAATAATCAAAACATAAACTTAGCGCCGGCTTTCCGTTATCCGCATCAAAGAGAATTTAACTTATTAGCACTAGTAGTACGTACATCTGTGGACTGTCGAGTGTCGAGTGTCGACCAAAGAGTATAATGATATATAGGAAAAAGAATATATCTCTAGTCTACTTGACAACTAGCGCCACCTGGAGATTGAAGTGAAACCTTTTTTCACAAAATAACATTAGTATTAATATCAGCATAGAAAAAAAAACAAAATTATATATATATATGCTTTACATTTTCATAAAATAAAAAAACCTTTATCAAGTGTGTAGGGTTCGAACATACTCTTCCACCCGAACGCAATTGCATCCAATATGCGAACTATAGGCGCCGCCCGACCGTCACGCGACATGTAACACACAGCTGAAAAAAAGTTTGAGATTAGATTATAATTCTTTTTTTAATGTAATTACAAATAATCCTACTTATTAGAGTAGTTTTATTAAAAGAGTTACATATTTTATTTCATCAAATATTTTTTTTGTTTTGAGAGAGCCCTTTTTAATGCATTGTATGAAGAAATAACTCACCGTTCAAAAATATTAATCCACCAAAGTGCTGGTTTCCTACTTATACAATTATTTCGCTTAGTGAACTTTAAAAATCTCATTTCTTTAGGAGTATCTAAACGGATACAGAAATCATTATAACTTGAAACTGGATCATGTAATTTTGTGAAAATGTTTAAGATAGGCATTTAAATGATTCCCACTTAGCTTTTTTATACATAATCTATCTACTGAAAAATTTAGATCCCTGTTTGTGTTTTGTGCCCCCTAGGAGGACAGTAAACAAAGAGAATAGTTAAATTCCGACAAATTTGCAATATCTCTGGTCTGGCGCACCCCAGTATCAGCTCGATCCATTTGACCACGGGCAACGTAGAGCAGCTCGAATTGCAGTGGACCCAGTGCTCTGTGAACGGCTGGATCACTTGGCGTTGCGTAGAAATTTCGCTTCATTGTGTGTATTCTACCGCATTTATCACGGGGAGTGTTCCGAAGAGCTGTTTAACCTGATTACTGCCGTCAAATTCCACCTTCGCACGACACGCCACAAGTTAGGATATCATCCCCACCATCTGTATGTGTGGCGGTCTTTCACAGTGCGGTTTTCAAGGAGCTTTCTTCTACGCACTACAAAGCTGTGGAATGAACTTTCTTGTGCGGTGTTTCCGGGACGATACGACATGGGTACGTTCAAAAAAAGCGCGTACACCTTCCTTAAAGGCCGGCAACGCTCCTGTGATTCCTCTGGCGTTGCAAGAGATTGTGGGTGGCGGTGATCACTTAACAACAGGTGACCCTTACGCTCGTTTGTCTTCCTATTCCACAAAAAAAACTATTTTCATTATACATTTTCTAGGCTTATATAAGCATTTTACGCATTTCATTCATACGTCTTTAAAGTTGATACTTTTTTGCTCATAAATTTAACAGGAATTTTTCTTGTATTTGCCTAGATTGTATAATGATTTAAATAAGATAGATAGAATATATAATTTAGATAAGATGAACTTTTATTTGATTTGGTTTGAGCTGATGGTCTTCTTACTAATGCTCTAAAGTCTAAAGTATAAATAAATACAAAAATACAGTTGACACCAATAGTTGACAGCTGTCAAAACTAAAAACAAACTGCTTTGAAAAATGTAAATTGAAAAAGCAACGGTTCCCGCTCGCGGTATTGTTTTGTTTTTAATTATTTTTACTATGCTATTATATTTTATAAGTAATAAGTATCAAATACTAAAGGTTATTTATAGATTGTAACTTAGAATTGATAATATTAACAAAAATAGTGGAAACACCAAGATGTTCATCAAGTCTATAGTGCTAGACGGTTTTAAATCATATGGTAACAGAGTTGAAGTGACTGGGTTCGATCCTGAATTCAATGCAATTACCGGTTTAAATGGTACAGGAAAGTCCAACATATTAGACTCAATATGCTTTGTTTTGGGTATCACCAATTTGTCTAATGTAAGTATACTTACCTGTATTTTTATACATAAAGAGAAAATTTACCCATTTGTCTTAAAAAGGCTAAATTAATAAGGCAAACTATGCTGTGTGTTTCATCATAAGGTGCGTGCGGGCAGTCTACAGGAGCTCATTTACAAGCATGGTCAAGCTGGGATAACTAAAGCCACAGTTGCCATTACATTTGACAATAGAAAAAAGACCCAGAGTCCCATAGGGTATGAGAATCATGATGAGATAACAGTTACAAGACAGGTGAGTCAAAAAGAATATATAATGTTATATTATACAGCTAGTCTTGCTTCAGTTGTAGAAATAAAATGTAAGTAGCATATTTTGTGCTAAATTAAGAGTGTCCCTAGAACACATCCCATTAATTTTCACAGTGACTCTTCATTTGTCATGGTTTGTTATCAAAGCTTACTGACCTTTTTGTAAAATGCCCAGTTACTGTTATGGGGCTATGCAACTACAAATTTATCTGTGTGTTTATGATTTTGTGCTGCAAAAAATGGCTATTTACACTTTTTTAACATAAATTCCAGAGAATGTTTAACAGAGAAATTTTAAAATATTCCTCTAAAATGATTTTGCTCTTACACTGTGTTAAAAAAACCCTGTACAATAATTGACATGGATATGAAGTTTAATGCGGAGATATCATTAAAAATAAAATAAAAATCAAAACCCTTTAGATTAAATGCGACAGAAAAAAGAACATTTCATATTAAATGTTTTCAAAAATCTTGAGAACCCCTGATTTATATTTACAAGTAAACTAAGGTCATCACCCTGTCCTCGGTCCAATGGTGTATAGCTAGTGCAACAACGACAGCTCAAACAAATTGCGGAAATTATAATTATTGTTTTACAAAATTACACAGTACACTTACTAAGTTACCTGTCAACGTGCATCAAGATCGCATGTGCAAATTTTACGCTCGCGTCAATTGGGTGAATTTTGCTGTTAGCACATGAGTTACCTTTTATTTACTCATGTGGTGTTAGTTAGTGATTGATAGTTTTTATGAAGTATTGTAGCTCACATAGTGGTACTTTCTGCAGTTAGCAGTTGTTGTGCTTGCATTATCAATTTCCCTTGAATATGGTTGAGTTAATGTGTTATGTAATTTAAATATTTCAGGTGGTAATGGGTGGAAAAAACAAATATCTGATCAATGGTATAAATGTACAAAACAAAAGAGTGACAGATCTGTTCTGTTCAATACAACTCAATGTCAATAATCCACATTTCCTCATAATGCAAGGAAGGATCACAAAGGTTCTCAACATGAAGCCTCCAGAGGTAACTATCAGCTGTCTTTTGCGAAGCATACCTTCTCATGCATTTTGGGATACCTGCTGCTGGAATATTCTTATCTTGCATAGGTAAAAAACAGAGGCTAGGTAAATGGCAGATATCATAGCTGAAAAACCTTAGTGAGTTGTTTGGTAACTCTGGATCCCTGTTCCATACTACCAAAATTGCCATAATTACAGGAAACCTTAAAGTTTGTTAAATGAACAAGATGATCATAATATGACTTATTTTTATAAATATGTTTGGTTTTGTGTTTTATTATTTTAAAATGTTCGAACACATTAAAGCGGAAATAATCCCCCCTGTAAAGGATGAAATTGCCGATTTATTGTAATAGGTACTTCATATTGACATAGAAACTTCATGGTTTGAGATCTTTGAGTGAAACTTTTTTCACATGGTACCTGCACAAATTCGAGTGATTTTTGAGTACGAGTTCCGATGCGGAACTAAGGCGGCAGATACAGTTTCAAAATCAATGGTGCGTTTGGAGAGGGGACTGCTAATGAACGCACCGTGCGATTTTGTATTAAACATTTTCGTGATCGAAACTTTGATTTGAATAACGAACCATGTGGAAGATTACACAGGTGAATAACAATGAATTGAAAGAAATGGTGGAATACGATCCGAGTCAAACTACCCAGGATTAGCGGCATGGTTTGACGTTACCTAACCAACAATATAGTCAATATTGTGGATTGCGACAAATCAATAAAATAAAAATATATGAAAAATGGGTGCCATGATTTGACTGATCTGCAGAACATAACGCGTGTTGAAACTTGTATTGCCTTGCGGAATCGATACGGAAATGAAGGAATATTGGATCAAATTGTGACATGCGATGAAAAGTGGAATCTTTACGATAACCGTAAGCGAAATATGCAATGGCTGATCCCAGGTCAAACGCCGCAACAGTGTAGTAAAGCATAGCTTACCAATACCATATACCAAGGTAATGGTAACTGTTTGGTGGTTGTTATTCACTATAGCTTTCTCCGATCTGGTCAAGCAATAGCGGAGGATGTCTACTGTGCCAAACTCCGAACAATGGTAGCAAAACTAGCAGTGAAACAGCCCCGACTCATGAATCGATCTTCACCATTATTGCTCCGTGATACCGCGAGACCTCATACAGCACGAGAAACCGTTGTAACTCAACAGGAACTGCAATTAGAAACCATTCGTCACCCTCCGTATTCGCCAGACCGTGATTTGTACAATTTTCTACGTGATAAAAAATTTAATCTCAGGATGCAGTACAAAATGCTTGCTCATACAGTTTGTCGAATTTAGATCACTACAGTTCTATCGCAAAGGCATAATCAATGACCTATTACATGGCAGCTCTAAACATAAGATAATAATGGTAATTATTTTTATTTAAAAAAAAACGAACAAAATTTTTATGAACAAATCGACTATTTCATACTTTAACCCCTAATAATAAAACGTAAAAGTTCATGCTTTCATTGTTGAATGACAAAACAGGTCTCTTTGCCGTTGTTACTTAATTTTTCCTGTGGCTTATACAGCACAGCAGCCAACGAGTGTACAAACGAGTGGTATTAGGCTTTTACAATTCACTCTTGTTCCTGCTTTCGGAGAGTCAACAGCTCCTGAGGCTATCTTGTGTATATGCCAAACACATGTGGAATTTAGCAGTTTCATGTTAGCAACCAGGTTGTTTAGCCAACAGGATATGACATTTAATCTCCAACTCTATGCCATATGCAAATCCTGTAAACTAAGAAAACTGAGCAGAATCAACAATGATATTAAATCATAACATCTTTAAATAATTATGGATTTTCACAAAATACTGCAAAATTCGGTAAATTTAGGAAAGAAATATCCAAAAATATATCAAGTAAAACATATTTCTTATATTCTTTTTTTTTAATAAATCAAATTAAAAAGTAATAAATATGTATTTCCAGATTCTATCTATGGTGGAAGAAGCAGCGGGCACAAGAATGTATGAAGCCAAAAAACAAGCAGCCCAGAAAACAATTGAAAAGAAAGATGCCAAGTTGAGGGAATTGAACGATGTTAGTATTTTAAACATGCAATTCTGTGTTAGATGTTGTGTACCTCTTATTGGAACAATTACTGTTGTGTTTTTCCCACAGGATAGAAAATATCCTGAGAAAGTTGTCCACTTGAATCAAGAGTTTTTTTGCTTTCTCTCAAGTAGCTTAAATATAGTTAACATTTAAAGGTCCAGGATATGAAACTTATGAATGTATATGTATAAGTATGTATGTGAGCTTGAGAAGAAGTGGCTATAATCTCATTGCCACTCTTTAAATCAGCATTTACAGCTTCATTACATGTATGGTGATGCAACAAAAATACTCAAATGTTAAGTAAGTTGAAAAAGTAAATTAATTAAAACAAACACAACAGCTATTGAGTACAGTAGAACCAATCCAAATACACTATAAATAAGAGTTAATATGAGCGCGATTATATTAATAATTATACAATGAATTGAAAGATTTACCGTTCAAAGTTTTTAAAAGAAGACTGCATCAGTGGTTAACAAATAAGTGCTTCTATAGTTTAAATGAATTTTTCAATACAAAATGAATTAGTCTATTTGATAATAATATATGTAAATTAATATACTTTTATGACATTGAATTTGTTAATATTATACATAGGTACTAAATGAATTATTAAGTTATTTACGTCTCATATTATAATATTATATAAGTATTAAAATTTCATTTTATAAATATTATTGATATCATTGTGAAATCCGACATGTTTCAATATAACAGTACGATTAGTGTTTAGACAATTTTGTAACATATTTTGCATGTCAATTGACGAAACATATTCGATTATCCATTATATTGTTAACACCTTAAGTACAATGTTTCCTGCAAATAAATTTCATTTCATTTCATTTCATTTCATTTCATATAAAAATTCATAAATATGGAAATAGATATCTATTATATACATTAAAATCTCTAATTTTATAAACATGAAGCAGTTTCTAATAACAGCTTCATCCAGCCACCACAAGAGGCGCCCGTTGACACATAGACTAGCCATTGCCTCCCTTGACCATATTTTAGGGAAGGGAACGACCCGCCCCGCGATACCGCAACAAGGAATGACATTGAAGTGAGCATGATGAAGCCTGTCACAATAACTCAACCAAATAACAAGAAGGACTGTTTATCTACATATTAAACAATACTCACTAAATACCTCTTACAATTTGACCATTTTTATGTGATGAATTATCATCTCTTATTTGATTTTCAATGGCTATATATTGCCCTTTTTAAAATAATAGGTTCTTAAGAACTGCCATTATTAATCTTACAGATTATAAAAGAGGATATAGCACCAAAGCTACAGAAGCTTCAGGATGAAAGGGCACAATTCCAAGAGTACCAGAAGGTCGTCAGAGAAGTAGAGAACCTGAGTCGGCTGCATGTTGCATGGAGGTAAGTCCTGATGAAAACTTAAGAAGGGCAGTCCTTTACTTTAACTTCATTATTATTAGTTTCTTAAACGCATTGACGTCTTCGAAATGTGGTGCTGGAGAAAGATGCTCAGTATCTCCTGGACAGCATTTTGGTCTAATCTCTCCATACTGCGTGAACTCAGAGTCTCCTCGCGATTGTCTTCCGAATGTCGATCTCATTGTGGTCGGCAAAATAGATGGGAAGAGGCCTCGTGGACGCAGTCCAACACGCTGGTCCGACCAGATCCGCTCCGCCCTCGTCTCTACGGTTCACAATGCCTTTCACACCACCAGAGACAGGAATAGATGGAGAGTGATCATACGAGAGAAAGTGATACAGTAGGGTGACCCTCAGTACTGAGGATTACGTCGTAGGGAGGATTATTAGTTCTTTGATAATTGGTTGCAGGCTGGAACCCTTCTTAGAGTGTTGCAATGTTTCCCACATTAAGATTATAATTTTTTTATTTATAAATTCAATGAAGTATTTTATGACATGGAGAACCACTCCATAACAATTCAGTTCTTTTTTAATGAAAATAAGGACGCAACGAGCAGGACGTTCAGCTGATGGTACTTGATACGCCCTGACCATTACGTTGCAGTGCCGCTCAGGATTCTTGATAAACCTAAAAATTCTGAGCGGCACTACAATTGCGCTCGTCACCTTGATACATAAGATGTTAAGTCTTATTTGCCCAGTTATTTCACTAGCTGCGGCCTCTTCAGAACTACACAGTAATGTTAACACATTACTTTATCACGGCAGTAATAGGCGCCGTTGTGGTACCCATAATTTAGCCGGCACCCTGTGCAAAGGAGCCACCCACTGGTAAAACTACAGTAAGTCAACGGCATGAATACCATCATGGTTATTGCAACAGTCCCAAAATATTGAGAATAAATAGAAAGCCTGTGATAAAGTTTTTTTTATGTAAACATATTTTTATAACTCATATATTGTTTTTCTTGGTATGTAATAGGTATGTGTCAGCTGAAAAAAACGTTAAAGAGGCCCACAATAAAGTCAAAGAGGTGGAGCTTGACATCAAAGAGAAGATAGAGTGCATCAATTCCAACAAGAGACAAGCGAAGGAGATAGACACAGAGATCACCGAGATGAACAGGAGAGTTGATGAGGTAGGTGTGGGTGACAAGTTCGAAGCATTTACACGCATCGTTAATAAGACGCCCAAATTGAATTGTAATCATATTTGGAAGTATTTATATGTCCATTCAATTACCAACATTTCATTACACCATTCTCATGACTCGCTCCAAAGCTATTTAATTAATTCAGTTCTATTATTCAAATTTAGAACTGTTTCGATCTGACTTTGAATGGCCATAAAGACGTTAGTATTTTGTTATTCGAGTTTTGCGCCTGAAAACTCGAGTGATGTGACAGTTTTTTGCAACTATAACTATGGTACAATACCTAAACGTGGAAGTGTCGGAAATTTAATGGGTAAACCTATCTCAAAATATGACGATGCCACATAATCCTCTTATAAAGCTGTTTATAATTTAAAAACCATGCTGGACTCGAACCCGCTACCCCTCGCGTTCCAAGCGAGAGATGTCGCCTATTCAAATCTAAACAATTTGTTGAACGTTCATCAATTTTGTTTTTAAATACAATTTGCGTAATTAATCCCAGAAGTGAGGATTATACTGAAAAAAATTACATATTGTCAAGCTGTCAAATTGCATGCAAATAAACACTGTAGGAGAGCATACCTTGGGGAACACCAGTGTTCACTAGCTTAAGCCTTAAGCAAAAACCCTCCAACACGACACGAATACTGTAAATTTCAGGAAGCCCTTTTTATGGCAGTTTTAAGAAGAGCACTTCGTGCCGTACACGGTCAAAAGATTTCACTATATACAGACAAATTGCCAAGCCTTACTTACGGTAGCCATCTATGTTAGTAGTTTCAAAAGACATTAATAGAAAAAGCCGCAAGAATATGTGGGTGTTATAGATGTCTCCATGAAATATATATTATGTTATTAAACATTTTTATTTTTAAAGCAGTAAATAAATTAGGTAGTACCGTAGTTGTCGTAGAAAATATCCAGAAACAAGATAAAAACAATAATAATATAATTAATATTTTTAACCTTTATTATATATTTTATAGGTATATACGTTAATGCTCTTAATAGTGATTTTCATTATTATAACACTAGAAATTAGGGGTTTCTTGTAACTAATTCTAATAGGCTTCATAAGATACATAATAGCTTTAAGGGTAAATGTATACACTTCTATATTAAAGTCCCAGCCACTGTTCAGGCATTATCTATAAATAAATTTAAATGTTTTATAAAAAAATGGCTCTGTCGTATATCCTATTAGTCCATTGCTGAATATCTAAATGATCGGACAGCCTGGGACTATGATTATTTTCTAGCGATAGAAATGACTGTACAATATTGTATATTTTTATTGAAAAGAGCGCAAAAAAAGAATGCTGGGAGAGTTTCTTGCGCCGCTTCTTTTCTCTCAGAGCGCCATTTGTTTCCGAAGCGGTAGTAGTGTCTAGTAGTTATTAGAAATGACATCAAAAATAATTCTAAAGGAATCAATTTTGAGAAAATAAATGCTTTTTATGGCTTTTTAATGCTCTGTAATAGCAATATAATTAATGAGGTGCACTACAGCATTTACGATATTCATTTGATTCACATACATATATTTTTTTATCTGTTTATAGGAAGCAGGTAATGTTCTGAAGAGTCTAGAGGCTGACTTAGCACAAGCGGAACTGGCGGAGTCTAGTGCTAACGCGGCGCAAAAAGTGGCCAAAGACAATCTGGCAGCGAGCGAAGGACGCGGCCGGCTGCTACAGCGTGCGATGGATGACGACAGTGGGGCGCTGCGAGACAAGCGCGAGCAACTGCAGCAGGTACAAGGGGGTCTACTCTCTTTCTGCGAAACGAAACTTCGCGAACGAAATTTAAACTAAGCCTATATCGGCCGTGAAGCAGTAATGTCTAAGCATTACTGTGTTTTAGTCTGAAGGGCGCCGTAGCTAGTGAAATAACTGTGCAAATGAGACTTAACATCTTATGTCTTAAGATGACGAGCACCGTTGTAGTGCCGCTCAGAATTTTGGGGTTTTTGAAGAATTCTGAGCGGCCTACATTGTAATGGGCAGGGCGTGTCAATTACCATCACATCCTGCTCGTCTGGTCCCTTATTGTCATAAAAAAAATTTGCTTAAAGCGCTTTAAGTCGATCGCAAACATTTATTTTCCGCTTCGAAAGGTCGGGCCTGTAAATATAAACAATTGTTATTTTATTTTAATGAAGTGGTTCATTTCTGGAATTGTATATGTTATAAATGTAAAATATATTAGCATGCACTATTGTATTAGGTATTATAATAAAACAATTCGTCAATCCACTTTAATAGAATATATTAATATTCAATAATTTCACTATAATTCACAGTAATACTTAATTATATATTATAACACAAGGGCACTCGGAATCCCAGCACGTAGAACACTTTCGACTGCTCGAAAATAACTGCCTAATAAGCTGTGACAAATTTCTAACAATTGCCATACGACCAACTTAATAATATGAAATATCAGCTTCATAATAATGTGACTTATATTAAATTTTGCATGTCTATAACTAAAAATATACGAAATATAATAATTACAACAATATAATATAATATTATCAGGTTACTAATTATTCTATTAATAATATTATGACTAAGTGCAGTTTTCATGGAAATTTCTTCCATGTACTACATGGCTGTGGAATGAGCTTCCTTGTGCGGTTTTTCAAGGCCGACACAACATGGGTACCTTCAAAATGAGCGCGTACACCTTCCTTAAAAGCCGGCAACGCTTCTGTGTTTCCTCTGGTGTTTCAAGAGAACGTGAGCGGCGGTGATCACTTAACACCAGTTGACCCGTATATTGTAAACCGTAAGTAATGTTGAGTATGCGCATGTGACAGGCCACGGCGACGTTCGACGGCTTGCGCACCGCGAGCGAAGCCAGCGAGGCACGTCTGGCCGCCGCGCAGGCTCGCTTCCTGGCCATCAGCTCGGGACGTGACGGAGACGACCACTCGCTGCAAGACAGACTCATTGGTGAGCTCAACATGACACATTTACACCAACTCTACATTAACATGGGTCCTTAAGACGATATTTTTGAAGTGATAACTTCTTTCGCCGCGTTGGGCACTTTTTGGTAGGGAAATAGATATTTTCCTACAAAAAACGAGTCAGGACCTAATATAATTTACCTTATGGGTTCGCATCACCGACACGCTCATGACTGACTCACGTGATAAATAAATAATTAAAAAATAAATATAATAGATAGACACTTTTTAGATGGGTGAAATCTCGTGAGTTCGCGTCACCGAAATACTTATGTGCAACATTAGTGCTGTGTATATCTTATAAGTGAGAATGGATTTAGTGAATAGTTCAATGTGTATATTCTGTGCATTGTTTATTTTATTTATTATTTATTTATTTAAGATGTACCAACAATAACCCAACTTAACATTAACAATTGATTTGCACTTACATACTAATTCTAGGTTGGTTATTCTAATTAGGTACATTCAACATTTTAATTATGAAAAAATTAAGTAACTTCGTAATAATCTTAATTCTAGAAAGTATACAATGTAAATAATTATAAAGTGGTAAGTGTGAAATTACAAAAAATAAAAGTAAGAATTTAATAAGTCATTAACAATCTAATACAAAGTATTATCTACCGTGTTCGTTGTATTTTTTTAAACTTTATTTATAAGTGACTTAAACGTGTCGTGGAAAATGTCAACGTCATGATTGTTGATATCATTGAATGTTGTAGATATTCTATTATAAGGACCGTATTGTTTCACATTCGGTCTAGAGTAATTATTTGAAAATATTTTATTAATCGGTTGTCTTGGTAAACATCTTGGAATGGAGAAATTTAAGTTAGATATTGTGTTAGGTTGTAAGGATCCGTGTATAATTTTAAAATGGCCGCAAAGGTCCAGAACCTTTTGTCCGTTGGACAGAGAAACAATCTTAAAATGATTTAATCTGTCACAGTAACGTGATCGATTTGAGAGGCCGGAAGAATTTTGTAAATGATTTTTGTTGAAATAGTGTTTTCGTTTCATCAATATATTATTGAATATAAGTTTTAAAAATAAATTGAAATTAATAATTTAATTGTTTTTAAACACTATGAACTTTTATCATTTAGAAATAATATTATTTGAATTATTTAACATTTAGGAAACTACCAATACACCTATGACTTCACAATAAATGTTTTCATGTTTATTTATGATTTATTAGATGAGACTTAAAAGTATATACCAATGGGCTTAATGGCAACAAGTTATAAGATTTTCTGTACACTTCTTACGCTACTACGGCGAAGCACAAGTTTTTTCGATAGAAAAACAAATCTTGCCCCCCAAATGACTCAAATTAAATTGTTATGGGCAAATGGCGGTTGCCCTTTAACAGTAGCTGCATTTGTTTCATCGTCCCTCACATCATAAAAACTCCAGCAATTGTTACACTAGTCTAGCTATAAGTTCTGTTACAATTAAAAACGTATTAAATACTTAATGACGTAATGGAAACTAAAAAAGTAATGTATTAAATTCTCTGGCTTTTTGAGGCAGGCCTTTATGTGTGTTGCCACGAATATATGAACTTGCACCCCGTTTCCATGGGAAATTTTATCACTGCTTATTCTAGATTTCTTTAGAGAAATGATATATGTATTCTCCAAGTTATGTACTATTAATATTATCTACCTTCTATTAATATATATACTCTAAACCCTTTTACATACCCTTAATGTGGCTTTGAAACCGTATGGAAGTATTATTTATTAAATAATCCTTTATCAACCTACTCATCTTTTCGAAACTAATATCTACAACAGTCTTAAAAAGGATGGCGAGAACGCATGTATTTTGGGATCCACTGAAAGAAGTGACGTACATCGTGGAAACTTATAAATAATTGTACAACGTAACAAAACTAAGAAAAAAGCAAATCGTAAGTAAGTCTAAAAAAGTGGGAGAATAAAGATATACCTTACAGTAAAATATAACCTAAAGTTGTTAAACAATATCTATTGTTTAATCAGTAATTTATATCTTATGTCTATGTCTAATTACTGTCTGCTAAAAGATAATATTATATTTATGTGGAAGGTTGGTCAGCAGCTAATAATTGAGGATTCACAATTCATTCTTTTTGCAAGAAGGTATCGAATCTTTTAAGATACATATGTACTAGTGTTGTTATGGATATATAATTTCGGATCCGGATATGGATATTGGTAAAATATAATATCGGTTTCGGTTACGGTTATGGATATTAAATTATTTCGTATTATCCGATAGTTTCGGTTACGGATATTAATTTTTTAAGGAACTGTAAAATGAAATACAAATAAGATTACATTCGACTAATTGTACCTTGTAGGTTTCGCAATCTGTCATACAAGTAATTTTTTCTTACAGCTACTCGTTTTGAAGTGTTATATACTATATACCTATATAATATATAGGTAACTAATTAAATGCAAAATCAAAATTAACGTTCGTAATTTGCTATATATATGAATCAACATCATTGATAACTGTTTTTTACACTCCTGTAAAGGTGTCAGCTGTTGGGGATTTATCAGTTTTTGTGGGTTAGCTTGGTTGGCTTTTTCTAGCAACAACAATTCTCCATACTTATCACTGTGTTGAGATTTAAGGTGAAGTTTGAGTGAAGTAGTGCCACCTCCTTTGCGTGAAAATTGTTTCCCACACTGTTTACATTTTGCAAAATTTACATTCACTTCATCAAAAAATGACCAAATTAAACTAGATTTATAACGCATTTTTCCAGTCACTGACAATTTATTTACTAATTTACAATAAACCACACTTTTAATAAGTAATCGTAAAATGAATTACATCGTACGTAACGTAATCCCACAATAACCTCTAAAATCTAGATTTTAGACTCTAAAGTTACGACTAAACGGGCGCGCGGATGTCTGCCGGCCGGGCAAAAACCAAAAACTTGTCACGACGTGTTATATTTACTATAAAGTATAACCCGTACGAATTAGCTGTGCACCTCGCGCTGTGACGTCATTAGGTAGCGGGAGAGGTGTCGCATTCCAGCGGAGTACACAGTTAATTCGTACGAGTGTAGCATATCTCAGCGGCACAATTAACCGCCCACCCTTTTAAAGTGGCAAATTTTGATGTTATCGCAGTTGAAAGTTATTGGGCATAAATAAGTCAAGTGTGAAAGAAATGTAGTGACGAAAAAATTACAAACTACCCACTTAACTTTGTTTTTTTAGGCATAAGTTGTGAATAGGATAAATATCGAACTTCGTCTCATTATCGTTATCGTTGCCAAACTGCTTACATTGATTCAGTGGCATTAAAAGTAAACAATTTGAGTTTTTTTTGTATCGTAACTTAAAGCTAGTGTTTGGACATCACAAACATGCCATTTGATGCTAATTCAGTGGCGAGAGCCGTCGCTCTTATCGACGAAAGGTTTAGTCAGCGTTACGTGGCGCGGAAGCTTGGTGTCGCACGTACCACCTTAAGGGATGCAGTGAAACGGTTTCGGGAAACTGGCTCTTATGAGCGAAGACCAGGACAGGGCCGAAAAAGATGCACCTCCGCTCGTGACGACCGATTTCTTGTGACCAATGTTCTAAGAAATCGGTTCACTACTGCTGTTGAGGCACGAAACCAACTTCGTGAGGTTCGCTATGTTCAAGTGAGTGAAAGAACAGAGAGAAGAAGACTAGGAGAGAATGCCCTTGGAGCTTTTCGACCATCTCGAGTGCCACAATTGCTCGTAGGCCACCGGAGAGAAAGACTTCGTTTTTCCCGAGAGCACGCCGAATGGAATATGGAACAATGGAAGAATGTTATGTTTACTGACGAGACAAGAATATGCTTGCACGGTCCTGACGGTTGCCATCGTGTATACAGACGCAAGAATGAAAAGTTTGCACTGTTGTGGAAACAGTAGGCTACCAAGGTGGCTCTATCATGATATGGAGCGGCATTACTTACGAAGCACGCACCGACTTGGTTATCTTCGAAAGAGGTGGAATAAATGCTCAGAGGTATGTAACAGAAGTGTTGGAACCTCATGTAATAAAATTTGCTCCGTTTATTGGCGAAGATTTTTTATTAATGCAGGACAACGCTCGCCCCCACGTTGCTAGAGTTGTTACCGCATACCTGGATACCGTCGGCATTCGAAAATTAACATGGCCATCCCGGAGCCCAGATTTAAATCCTATTGAACACATATGGGACAATTTAAAAAGACGTGTTCGAAGCCGCATACCAGCTCCAACCATCATAGATGAACTAAAACAATCCGTGATTGAGGAGTGGCAGAACATTCCACAACAACAGATCAAAGATGTCATCGACAGCATACCAAACCGTTTGATGGAAGTCATGAGGGCTAGAGGTGGAAATACGCACTATTAGAATTCATTTATTCAGCAGTTTTTTTATTTTTAAGCCATTTCATCACATTAATTGTTAATTTACGGTCAAAGTGTTTTTCAGACTTTTTTATAAATAAACGTAATAATTAAAAACAATATTATCTTTCTTTTTACTTCAATATACCTACGTTATAAAATAACATTCACAAGTAAGGCCACAATTTTTTTTTAACCAAAATCGTAAAAATTCAAGGTGGGCGGTTAATTGTGCCGCTGTGCTTCCATATCTTAGCGCCTCAATAATTTTTGTTTAAACATCTTATAAACTTATATTTATAATTAATATAAACTTGTACTTGTACGATGCTTCCTTAATTTTTAAATTATGTGGGTCCATTCTCGCCATCCTCCTTTATAGCAACTAAGTATTACTAATTATTTACCTAATTGTATGATTGACCGTATGCAACGAAGAGCAGCTAGAATCATCGACGACTAAGTCATCTCGTTTTTTCGGCGTTGCGTAGGTTGTATGTTTTCTTTGTCTCTGTAGTGATGTTTTGGGTTTTCTCTGTATATATCACTGGGAGTGCTCATAGAGGTTCCTGGTGTTGCGGATCTCCATGGGAGGTTATCTCACCTTTTCCCATTACGTGAGCCGTTTGCTCCCCTGATATAAAAATGAATTATACTTATTTTGTATTCATCATCACCGTTTATTTTTTAAGCTCATTAGCGCTTATGCATAAGTGATCACTCATCATATGTAATGTTCAGAAATTTTCATACTTCAGGACAGTAACATCATTTGCACCATTGAATCATTCATCATTCGATATTCGTAAAGATTACTCTTAAGTCACTCCACAAGTCATCAACGTCTGGTTGAGTTAACTCATCCAGAGGTACAAACGCGTTCTCTATGTGTTCTATCGGTGTCTTAGACCAAGCAGCTTACAGCAACTTAGTAGCTTCTTCTTCTTCTAATTCTAATCATCGACACAAATTAATGTGGTACATATGATGTCCTTAAATGTTACGTGTGCGTGTCGTCGCACAGGTGTTCTAACACTAAGAATATAACTCGGTAAAACAGATGTAACTCAACAGATGTCGATATCTCCGACTTATGAATAATATTTTTCACGTTTGAATAAAATCATAAAATGTATCATGCAGAGGCAAGACAGGAGGCATCGGAAGCGTCGACTAGGATATCCCAGAGCACGATGGAGAAGAAACACGCCGAGAAGCGGCTCATGGAGCTAGAGAAGGAATTCAACTCCAGCAGCGCGCAGTACCAGCGTGACTTGGACACCATCAGCGAACAGCAGGCCCGCTGTGAGCAGCTGCAGGTGGGCTAAAACCTTTCAGTAATATTGATATAACACCCAGGGCAGAACCGATTCTATTAAAATATTAAAGTTATATTTCTTTAGGCACGTTATGAAAAGATGATGAGAGTGAAATTTTAAGATGCGCGCGCATCACTGTAACACAAAAGTAACAGGTTGAAGTTGGTTCCTAAAATTTTCTGACTACTATTTTTTTGATTTCTTCGTCCATTATTAGGACAGGCAAAGGGTTTAAGCCCATACAGCCGTATTCATTGTGTAATAATTAATTGTTAAAGCCATCTGCAAGATTTTTACAAAATTGTTCTTTCTAAAAACGTAGACTAGCACGAGGAATAAATGATTTTTGCTTGGTTACGCCAAAGAAGTACAACTTCTTGCGTGCAATACATTAGTATATACACAGTATGCGCGTCTTGAATTATGAATGATGAGTAGCGAATGACACTTGCTGAATCCGCCGCATTAGTATCAACCCACCCAGAGTACATGAATAATTTCATTTTAAACATATTTGTAGTTAATTTCGTCAATCTTCATATAAATCACTTCGACGTACTGTATTTCGCCTCTACACGAGCCATCTTCAGGAGCTGTTGACACGCCAAAAGCTGGAACGAGACATCTATTAATTTCTTTGTTTCTTTCTTTCAATTGAATTTTGAGTTTGCTTTGTCAATAATTGAACCTTGGTTGGTGGTAAGGAGGGTAAGGTTCATTTTAATATAGGTTAATAATGTTATTGCGGACACTTGTACTAAATGTTGTGTCTAGGATTATTTCATATCGATGATCAAACCCAATGTAAAAGGTTATAAAAAATGTTTTGTTTATTTTATCGTAACTTTTTGTGACAACCTTATCAATTTAAATACATAAAATTCGACCTCCTACTGGTCGAATGAAGGTTCCACCAGTTGGAGATCCTTTGCCCCGGATGCCGGCTAGATTATGGGTACCACAACGGCGCCTATTTCTGCCGTGAAGCAGTGTAAGCATTATAGTGTTTCGGTCTGAAGGGCGCCGTAGCTTGTGAAATTACTGGGCAAATGAGACTTAACATCTTATGTCTCAAGGTGACGAGCGCAATTGTAGTGCTACTAAGAATTTTTCGGTTTTTCAAGAATTCTGAGCGACAATGCATTCTAATGGGCAGGATATATCAATTACCATCAGCTGAACACCTTGCTCGTCTTGTCCCTTATTATCATTAAAAAAAGAGGTACATTCAATATATCGGCGGCAGTTGTTAGGTGTCTGTGGTTGCAGGGTGAGGTGGAACGAGCGGGGAGTGCTGCGACTGCTCTGGCGGAGGCTCGCGAGCGACACCGCGCGCTGACGGGTGCAGTACGCAGCAAGCGGGACGCGGCTGAGCGGCTGGCAGTAGCGTTGCAACGCTGCGACTTTACGTATTCTCCGCCCGAGCCGGACTTCAACGCGGCCAGGGTGGCGGGTGAGACTTATTAAACATTTGTAATTCACTTTTCACCAGTGGGAGGTTGCTTCACACGGATGCCAGCTAGATTATCGGTACCACATCGTCGCCTATTTCTGCCGTGAATCAGTAATGTGTAAGCATTATTGTGTTTCGGCTGGAAGGGCGCCGCAGCTAGTGAAATTACTGGGCAAATGAGACCTAACATCGTATGCTAGGTGACGAGCGCAATTGTAGTGCTGCTCAGAATTTTTGGGTTTCACAAGAATCCTTGATGGTACTGCATTGTAATGGGCAGGGCGTATCAATTACCATCAGCTTAACGTCCCGCTCGTCTCGTCCCATACTGTCATAAAAAAAATAAATTTATATGGTGTTAGGAGGAGAAACATGATTTAATGTGATCACCATTGACCAACACTAAAGAAATCACAGGAGTGTTGCCATTCTTTTAGGAAGGTGTACATGACTTTTTGTCCTTGAAACACAGCACAAGATAGCTCTCACAGTGAGGCATAATAAAATGTTCTAACTTTTTGGCATTTTAATTTTATTTAGAAGTCAATTTACATAAAGAAACGTTGGTAGACCTTATATAATGGTCATAATACATTGTAAACCGCACTGGCGCACAAAATGTTTCTAATTTTTTTTAGCTTTGTAAAAAAGTTTGTTTTTGTAATTTCAATACTTACAATACCACTGGACAACGATGCACAATGCGATATACCATCAAATATTCGGTCCGGTACCGGTCCGCTTCCGATGGTTCGGCCCGACTAAATCCGACTAAATGTTTACCCCCTGCTAACTTAAAGCATTGCTAATTCTCACTCTGTCTTCTCATTCTTCTATTGACCTAAGTCAGAATGAGAAAAAACACTCCTAAGCGGTTGTTTAAAGTTAGCGGACCATTATGAATAAGGGGGTTAGGCTATAAAATACACGTGCTAGCGAACTATGCCCACTTCTCTTTGATGGCGATGCTATTCAACACTGCGCGGAAGACTGGGAATACCCGTTTTGATCAAATATTCAAGTTTATTGAATCACTAAACTAGTGACCCAATTCTACAGTACATAAATATTAGCTAAAAATGAAAATTCTACTTTTTGACAATATTAATGCACGGATTTTGTTAATTATTGTGCCTATATCGTTAGCCAATGTGCTAATACGTATGTACCTACATTTATATCATATATGCAAGATCCATACTGTATAAATCTTTATCTTTATATATATAATTCTTGTGTGCGTGTGTATGTCACTGAACTCCTCCTAGACGGCTGGACCGATTTTATTGAAACTTTCTGTGTGTCTTCAGGTGGATTCGAGAATGGTTTAGATTCACAATTGAACTACCTCCTGAACGGCTGGACCGATTTTGATGAGATTTTTGTGTGTTCCAGTGAATTTGAGATTGATGTGTGTCTTCGGGTGGATTCAAGAATGGTTTACATTCACAATTGAACTACCTCCAAAACGGCTAGACCGATTTTGATGATATTTTTGTGTGTTCCAGTGTATTTGAGATTGGTTTAGATTCTCAATTCCGTCCATATAGTGTATTATAGTGGACTCCTCCTAACGGCTGGACCGATTTTTCATATTTAAGACGTGTGTCCGAATTTTCCGACAGGACAACGCCTGTTGGGTCCACTAGTGTATTATATATTTCTAGTGTGCGTGTGTATGTCACTGAACTCCTCCTAGACGGCTGGACCGATTTTGATGAAATTTTTTGTGTGAGTTCAAGGGGATTCGAGGATGGTTTAGATTCACAATTAAACTACCTCCCAAACAGCTGGACCGATTTTGATGATTTTTTTGTTTGTTTCAGTGAATTTGAGATTGGTTTAGATTCTCAATTCCGTCCATATAATATAATTCTCCTGCTCATGTGTATGTTAGTGAACTCCTCCTAACGGCTGGACCGATATTTCAAATTTAAGACGTGTGTACAGGACAACGTCTGTTGGGTCCACTAGTTATAAAGTTCATAACAAAGCTTATTTGTTTCTGGAAGAAATTGAAAACCACACGGGCGCATAAAATGTTTAAGATTTTTTGGCGTTTTATTTTATTTAGATTTCAATTTATATAAGCAAAAGCTGGTGAAAAAAATGTTGTACATCAATAAGGTATAAATAATTTTGATATCAGGCACCGTGTGTCGGCTGATAGACGTGGTGGACCCGAAGTACTGCACCGCGTTGGAGACCGCGGCCGGCGGCAGGGTATGTACTATGTTATTCTACTAACGACCGCACGATCTACTATATTTAGACCAAACGGTTAGCGATGAAGTTTGTTGAAAGAAAGAAAAGCAAATCCATCATAATATCTCAATTTTTATTTTATTTTATGTCCCGTCTAAGTTTTCTGATATTCTTAGTCTTTTTTTTTAATTAATTAATTATTTGTTTAATCCTTATCTGCTTATTTTATTTTAAAATATACTGTAGAAGGTAAATACCTCTTAGTACTTACTTACTTAATACCTTGTTAAGGCTTCTACTGAAAACCAGCGCTGCAGCTTGCTGCGGCATGATGCTGAGTAGAAGACCTATATTTGGTCACTATATATTTTAGTATATATATATTTTTTTTACTTATCAGTGTCATTATGTAGATTAGTTTAATTAGTTTTAAGGTTTATTGTAGTGTTCCTTGTAGTGAACCTAGTGACTAAATAAAAAAAAATCTTTCTTTCTTTCTTTATAATAATAATAATAGTAGTAATAATATAGACACACTGTCACATAATATATTATCTTGCCTTAAACTATGCAGAGCCTGTTCTACAGATGCAAAATAATGATATATTTAATACAATATACATACAAATAAATAGCCTTGACTCGGAAATAAACATACATATTCATATCAATACCTCAGTTACAATGTGTAACAAGCCTGAAATAAGTATGAGAAATTGTTCTATAAACGATGACCCACCATTACTAACTACTACTCAAACCCACATGCACACACTCACTCACTCACTCACTCACTCACTCACTCACTCACTCACTCACTCACTCACTCACTCACTCACTCACTCACTCACTCACTCACTCACTCACTCACACAATTTTCTTGTTGACTTGTTTTAATTGTGCGATAAGTGTAACATCTGGGTTTTTAAAAATTTAAGCTCATCAACCGCTAAGGAAGTTGCGAGATATTCCCAATACAAGTGTCCTAAGACATCTTACTGGAACTAAATTAAGCTAACTTAATTCATTAGTCCAGAATATTTTCATTTCAAACAGTTACAACTAGAGCTGTTTTCTTTTGAAACTCTTTTCTAAATTGTTACTCTTTGGACCTGAGGTATCGATATAAATGTTTGCACCTACCGGGAATTGAACGATGACATTTTTTTTCAATAATTTTTGAAAATATTCATCTCCTTTTCGGTTAACATTCCCATTACGGTAGCTAACTTAATATAGGCATAAACATTTGGAAGCTTAAACTACAAATTATAAGAACTGATCTCTTGAATCTATTACGACTTATCTGCATTTGTCTTCTCTAGAAGACTATATCATAGTCTATCATAGACATAATATAACTCAAGTAGAAGTGACATATTTACTACCCGAGATCTTTAAAAAGGGAATTTCTTGTAAGAGTGCGTCTCATAACAAATTTCAATAGGCCCAAAACAAGTTATAGTTCAATGGTGACATTTCACAAGAATCTTTAAATTTGCTAAATTATCTTGTTGTTACCCTTAAAATACTTATCATTGTGAAGCTTTGGTTTCATTTTGAAATCTTCTTAGCCAGCTCACTTCCAAATTATACTCTCTGTATTTGGTGTACATATCTTGATTTGATTCTTAAAATACCTATGTTCCATATGTATATATATATACCATATGTTTTCCAATACAATTTAAACAATTTTCTTAATTCCCTATGGATTGCCATCATCAAAACAAGCTCCAAAAAAGGGTGCGCCTCGGGACGCCTAACAGAAGTGATAACTTAAACTAATCTTAGTTGAACTATTTAATATTGAAATCGTTTCAGTTGAGAAAAGCTTTTTACTTAAAATTTATGTCTATTAATGTGATCATGTAAGGAGAGGCTATTTATTAATAAAATCTTTTAGTGTACATAAAATATATTTTATTCTTAGTTAAAATTCTTGAATAATATGTACATTATTAGTATCATTATTTAATTCTATTAAAGTAACATTTGGATAGAGTGAGAGAGGAGGAGCCTGCCTACTGCAGCCGTATGCGTGAGGCAATAGGAAGCGTTTTACCCTCCCATTAGAAGTTATCATCTCAATAACAATAAATTTATAATTGGAGTTCTGAGGTTAGAAACTTATACAAATAAGTAAGAAAGGCATATTCTCCTTTTATATGTTAATTGAAATTTACAGATGCTATATGTTATACTCCGTATTATTTGACCGTTAGCTATACAACGTGGTAGTGGACACGGAGATAACCAGCAAGCTGCTGCTTCAGCGCGGCAAACTTCAGAGTCGCACCACCATCATCCCGCTCAACAAGATCAGCTCGCGGCCCATCGACCAACAGACGCTCAGAGCAGCGCAGGAGATCGTAAGCATTCT